>NW_026252382.1:0-155451 GCF_025094135.1 Mucor mucedo | reverse complement strand
GCTCGATGGTTTAAAAAGGAACAAATAGAAGAATGTTTCGTAGTAAATTTTATAGATGAAGCCACTGGCAATAATGCAGCAATCACTCCCATATCACCGATCTCAACAGCCAATTTGCAATTAGATAAGGAATGGAAAGAAGAATTTGCTAAATTATACCCATACGCTTTTAAGGGTGATGTTACAGAATTACCACCACATAGACATACCAGAGATATTATTGTTACTGATCCACAAAATGCTCCGCCTATTTATCATCAACCATATCGTATGAGTCCACTTGAACTTACTGAATTGAAGAAACAACTAGCTGATTTAGAAAAGAAAGGATTAATTGTACCAACAGCATCCCCTTACGGATTCCCAATTTTATTTGTACGAAAGGCTGGAGCCAAAAATTCTGATGGCACACCAAAATTACGTATGTGTTGTGATTTCAGAAGTATCAACAAAATTACTATCGCACAAAGAATACCGATTCCAAGAATAGATGAATGTCTAGATCAACTACATAATAGTACATGTTTCTCACAAATTGATTTAATTGGCGCATTCAACCAAGTTCGATTGTCTGAATCCGATTCTCTGAAGGCAACTATTTCACATCGTTTCGGTCAACACAGGTTTTTAGTAGCGCCATTTGGATTAAAGAACTCTGGCCCATATTTTCAAGATGTCATCAATAAGGTTCTGAAACCTTTTGTCGATAAATTTGTAATCATATATGTTGATGATCTGTTGATTTATTCCAAAAACGAAATAGAACACAAAGATCACGTTAAACAAGTATTGCAGAAACTTGATGAAGCAAAATTTGTAATCAATATTAAAAAATCACATTTCACCATGAAAGAATTAACATTTTTAGGATACCATATTTCAAAAAATGGCATTTCCCCATCCCAACAAAAAACCGATGCAATTCGTGTCTGGCCTGTCCCCAAAAACGTACAGCAAGTTCGTCAATTTCTTGGCCTTACTCAGTATTATCGTCGATTTATACCAAATTTTGCCCATATCGCTTCACCCCTCACTGATCTAACTGCTGGTACTGGCTATAAAACGCGTTCAATTGTCTGGTCACCACAATGTCAAACTGCTTTTGAATTATTGAAAGATAAATTATCATCGGCTCCATTACTACTGACACCTGATATGAATAAGCCATTCCGCATAGAATGTGATAGTTCCGATTTTGCTGCTGGCGCTGTACTATTACAACAAGATCAAGATGGACAATGGTGACCATTATCATTTGAAAGTAAGCGTTACAGTAAAGAGGAACGTGTTTATCCAGCTCAAGAACGTGAAATGCTAGCCATTCTAATTGCATTACGAAAATGGCGTTGTTTCATTGATGGAAAATCATACACTGTATTCACTGATCACCTACCCCTCAAATGTTATCGTGATCAAAAACATCCTGTACCTAGATTAGTTCGATGGATGTCTGAAATTGAATTATACAATCCTGACATTCAATATAAGGCTGGTAAGGACAATATCATAACAGATTTACTATCGCGTAGAGATGGTCCTGACTGCATCCCTGCAAATACATCTGTACAACCAAAATATCTTTATAATACTGTTACTACTAATAATTCTAAATCATTAAGCAAAGCCGTCAAATCTATTAAAGACGACCCTATTCAAGATTGGCCACTTTTATTTTTTCGCAATCCGGAGCAATGGCCTCCTTCCTTACATCAAGATTTACTCAAACAACAACCTAAATTTTTAGTAAAGAATCAACACATATACAAATTATCCAAAACTCCCAAAACCAATGAGGTTATCGAACTCAAATTTATTCCTTTTCACCAACGTGCCGATTTGATCGATGATTTTCATGCTGCTTATGGACATCTTAGCCAAATTTCAGTTTATCATCAATTAAAATCCAGAATCTGGTGGCCTGGTATGCAACACGATATTACCGAGTGGTTAAAATTCTGTCCACAATGTCAACTTTCAAGTCGTTCAGAGAAAAATATTCACCATTCACAAATGAAACCTCTCGATGTTCCTCCTGCTTTCTCTCGTTGGCATCTTGATTTTATAGGTGAATTGCCCACAACAAAAAATGGAAACAGATGGATATTAGTAGCTGTGGATTACGCAACCAATTGGCCCATTATCCGAGCTCTCAAAAATGCAACTGGCGATGAAATCGTAAGATTTATCTATGAAGAAATTGTCTTAAAGTTTGGCAACCCTGTAGAAATTTTTTCGGACCGAGGTAAAAACTTTATGTCAAAGGTTCTCAAACAATACATGAACAAAATCAGATCAAAACATACATTCACCAGCGCATATCACCCAAGAAGCAATTCTAAATGTGAACGCCTAAATCAGATTATCAAAAATATGTTAAAAAAATATGTTAACGGTGACGTACATAGTTGGGACGAGTATATTGACACAACTACCTTTGCTTGTCGTATTCGAAAACATACAACAACAGGACACAGTCCATTCTTTCTAGTTTACGGTACACAACCCCGAATTCCAGGCGACTTTCACCGTCCATATATGAATGAAATTACCGAATTTGATGCTAATTTAATCACAGAAGATGCTCTTACACGAATACGCCACCTTCGCGAAGCCCGCTTTGTAGCTGAGGAGAACATGAGGATTCAAGGTATAAAGGATAAAGAAAGATGGGATAATTTGATAAAAGGTAAAGAGGTACAGATTTTCAACAAAAACGACTTTGTTCTACTTCGCAACGAATCCAAAAAGGGACTAGAATACAATTGGATGGGTCCATACCAAATTATCAATTGCAACACTGACTTCAACGTCTATCAAATCAAAGAAATTGAAGGTCAAATATACAGTTCCTGGGTCCACACAGACAGATTAAAGCCTATCAACATTAATAACTCCAACATTTCAGCCAGCTGGTATATTCCTCGTACTGCAAGAGCTCAATAAATATTACAACTTACAAAAAAAAAAAAAAAAAAAAAAAAAAAAAAAAAAAAAAAAAAAAAAAAAAAAAACATAGATAAAAATATATCTCACACTTATCAACCACAAAGGCAACTCCCTCTTTATCATTTAAACATAATTATCTTATTAATCTTATACTTTGTATTTTTTTTTCCAAAATGTCATCATTAGCTTAAATTTACAACATTTTAGGGAGGGGATATTGTCACACTTATTTTAGTAGAAACTCCGTATCAATTATAAAACTTATTCAGAATCTCAATTTAATAAAGATCATCTTTTTACTACTTCATTACTAGTCTACATAACTATATCTATTATAAATCTTCTGACAATAGTGTCGTGATAGTCGTTATAATATTTTAGTATATAAAATAAAAGTAGAGTAGATAAAAGATGACTTTATTTAATTTAATTATGGATTCTATTTTATAGGTGAGCGGAGGTGATATGATTTATAAGCACGACAATAGATATGCTTATGTAAAGTTAAGTATAGTGATACAATGTGAGTGGTAGTGATTGGTTGAGATTTAGTTTTGACAGTAAGGTAGAAGGAGAATAATACACGTTTGTAGTTAATTATTCAGTTCTAAGTGAGCACCACGTTATTTTATATAAATATATAATAAATATATATGGTAACGATCCAGTTAAGTAAAATAAAATAAAAGGTCTTGATAGACAGATACAGAGAAAAAGAGACTAAGGCTTCAGTTTTTCTAGGGAGACAGTAAGATAATGGGCCTATTATATATAGAAGATATAATATTTGATAGGCAAGTTTATGATAAAAGTATATAGTAAAATCTGAATGTTTATTGAAATATGTTTTGTTTTAAGGTTTATATAGTTTTTGAGAAATCAAAGGATCGGTAACGATACCCTTGATTTCGGATAAATGATAATAATAATAAATTTGTCAAAAGGTTTTAAATATAAAAAGGTAAGGATTCAAGTTAGAGAAGTACAATGCTAAAAGTTAGCATGAAAAATATAAATTGTCTGAGTAAAGTTTTTAGTGTTGAAGTCACTTATTACATATTGAAAATCCGCATTGTAACAATAGTAAATGAAAGATGATCTTTATTGAATTATATTTTTGTGAAATGGTTATATCTAAATTGAAGTTGTACAGAGCTTAGTACAAAATTATATCTGACATCTGTGTGATTGAGAAAGTTTGGTTTTTAATTCTGTTCACCCACACACTGAAATAAATCATCGTTCTTTCTGTTATATTTTAGTTTGGGTTATTAAGCTTTTGTTGGATAAGCTTCGTTTAATCACTGTAATTTATAATTGAATATCTGTCTCTTATATTATCTGTATATCTTCATACGCGTGTTATCGTAGTCTTTTTCAACAGTATTGGATTTATTGTCATTGTTTCACTGCCAATTCTAATCCCGTATATTTTGTGTTTATTCTAACTCCTCTGAATAACCACTGTCAAAGATCCTGCCTATATTACCTGGTGGAGTAGCTGGGCGCCTTTGACTACAAGCCTTTTTTTTTATCTAAAATGTTCAACAATAACATGCAACAACAACAACAACAGCAGTTCCAATTGTTTCTCCAGCAACAGCAACAGCAGCAACAACAGCAACAGCAAACAATGTATCTCATGTATAATCCCAAAAATACTATTAACGGTGGTATGCCTTTGGGTATGGGAGCCCCGTCGACCTTCTTGGGTGCTACACCGGTCTATCTTGCCAATGCGTCTGGGTATACTCCTGGAATTGTCCCTTTTGGTGGTGACTCTCTTGAAGGGGTTGATAGTATCTTTGAGTTTTTAGATCAGGTTTCATACTTAACGGCTTTTCGCGATGCGGCTACGGATTTGGCGAAAATAGAAATAGTGGGTGGCTTTCTCCGTGATGGCGCTCGTGCATGGTTTCACAGCAAGAACTGGAGCATTGTATCTTACGGTGATGAAGACCAGACCGGCAGTTTTGTCCACTCGTTCATCAATCAGTTCTTGAATGAGGTAACGAAATACCGATTGCGTATGTAGTTTAATAGAAAAACCCAAGGAGCCCATGAGGATGCGGTTAGCTATATCAAGGATAAAATCGTAATTTTCAAGAAGTTCTCCCGGGTGAATTCTCGAACTGAAAGTGCATTGGTTGCTGATATCGTCCAAGGACTCAATTTACATTCTCTAAAGAATTTACGTGCTGCACCTGCATCAATTGAAGACCTCAAGGCACAACTTACGCAAGCGGAATGGATTGCTAAGGAAGAGCTGAAAATGCAGCTTGCTCCCATCATCAATTCTTCGTATACTTCATTTCCTCTTTTAGCTATGGCACAAGGTACAGTAAATCTTCAAGGTGTAAATGTACACCAATTAGAGGCGTTAAAGCAACAATGGGATCTATTCCAAATGCAACAATCCATGTCTCATTTACATGTTCAGCCTGTATCTGCACCCTCTTACCAAAATGAAGGTGCTAGACGTAATTTTAATGGAGATCCAAGTCATACTTCGGCTAGTGTCGCGGCGCCATCGTCCTCGATTTTGCCAATCCCGAGAGTTAATGAAGCTCCGCCAAACCTTAATCCTCGATCGTGTTTCAACTGCAAAGGTGATGGTCATGTCCAACGTTATTGCAACGCAGCATGTAGTAACTGTGGAGATACTTCTCACACCGTAGGTGGTTGTCGAAAGCCTCGTCAACAGAATTTTCAGGGGGGACGTCGCCAGTAGGTAACGCCGTCCATCTTGCTAATGTTATTTTACATAACACAAATCCTACAATCATCAATGCTACCGTACCAGGAGGTAGTGAAGACGTGGAAATGAGGTCCAAGGAGGAGTGGGAGGTTTAGAAGAGAGCAATGCGGCTAGCTCAATTGGCTAAAGCGAGGGAAAGGAAGAAGGAGCTTGCGATTATGGATCGTGAAGCGGAGATGAAAGGGTTGCCCAAACCGTCAGAAGTCTATAAGGCGGTCAAGAAACATCCATTACTACTTGATGCACAGGGTCGATTAAAAGCTGGATTTGACCCGCGGGACTGGCTCAGCAAACAAATGGTGTCTATTCCTTTCATTGAACTTTTGGCAAAATGTCCTGACCTAAATATGAAGACGAAGGAGGCTCTGGGATACTCGGGACATAAAGTGGTCACGCATGCCGTTGGGGTATTATCCGATTCCGGAGATTTGATGACTAGGGTAGTAAACGTTTCGTCTTCAGTTGAAGCGTTGACTAGCCCCCAGATATATAAGAATAAGATACTCACCAACAATTTTCCTCATAGGACTAATCCTGGCAGTAGTGGGGTTGACCTGATGGTGGTACAAGTAGCCATTGGTGAAGGGGACTATGATGCATTGTTGGATAATGGAGCTAGTGCTTCTATCATACCTTTATATATTCTTGAAAGCTTGAAGCTGACTCACCTAATCGAACCTATTCCCAACATCACGTTGAGCTTTGCGGGCCGTCGACAAGAGAGTGCCATAGGGTTGATTAGAGATGTATCATTGTTGTTCTCTGAGGAGCTCGAAGTGGTTCATACTTTCATTGTTTGTGATTTCCCAAGTTTCCCTTTGATCCTTGGTGTTGATTTCTTCAAAGGTGCACATGCGGTACCTGATGCATTCCGTAATGAATTAGTATTTGACATTCTTGAAAAGGGAAGTAACGACGTGGTAGAAAGCCAAGTTATCATTGACACGGATCGAGGTAATGGGGTTAATAAGGTGAATGATCGTGTTGAATTGAGAATGAACGGTCCTGGATTTAAAGTCATGCATATCAATCTTGTACCAGGTGTCGACAATCAGGAGGTAGTGGTGTTATCGGAAGAACTGGTCTTGGATCCTTTGGAAGTGACTGTGGCGTCTATCCAGTATAGTCAACCTACATTAGTTAACAATGGGGTGAAGACCCGTATGCTCGTACCCGCCTTTTCGTCGTTCATGACGGGATTAACCTTGTGCCCTACAGTGGTCCATCCAACTCGAATTACTGAGACCGTTATAGCCAACGCAAGTAACGAAGGATTGAATTTGCCCAAGGGTGCTGCTATTGGCGTACTAGCTTACGTAGATTGCGGTGATAATTTTCAAGACATACTTCAAAAGGACAACGTGGTAACGGACGTGACTATTGTACAAGAGTATTTGCAACAGTTAGTCGACTACCCGGGTAGTGAAGCTGTTCCCTCCGTTGTAAATAGTCCCATCTACGTACCTGCTGAAGCCATTAGCAATGTTAATCCACATCATAATGTTACGCTTGGAATCCACACTCTGGTGGTTGATGACTTCTCGACGGAAAGGTGAATACCGGTAAAAAGGGCAAAGCCTCTGAAATTCTTCTCGGTGAAAACGGGTTTATTGCAAGTGAGTCTAACGCGGCTAATAATGGTAATGGTGGCGCGGGTAGAGCTTTGGATACCGAGGGATTCGATATTAATCCTGAGCTCAGTGAAGAGGAACAGATGCAGTTACTTAAAATTTTACAAAAGCACAAGAATGTGTTTGTCACTTCTTTAAAAGAAATAAAGCGTTTAAATACTGACCCATACATGATTAAGTTAAAAGAGGGCGCCAAACTTCACCGATCTCGATCATATATGATTCCACATGATGCACAACAATGGCTTAAGGAGACCCTCAATGAGCTTGTAAAAACTGGGAAGATTGAAGTAGCGGAGGCTAATTGTGAATGGGCTGCTGGAGCAGTATTAATACCCGCCGATATGGACAAGCGCCACAAGAAAAAGAAGAAGGTCATCCGTGGTAAGTCTCTGGAGTACAAGTTCAGCAATTCTAAGGCTCCGTCTAAAGATGGAAAGAAGGTATGGGGGAGCAAAATTTACAATACAACGGTGCAAGATGTCTGTGAAGAGGAGGAGGAAGCTAAGGATAATATGGATCATTTCATCGAAGACAAGTATGGAACTCTATCGGATCAATATAAGGGTAAACAGGCTTTGTTGGAAGATGGAACAGTAGTCGAATACACGTCCATGACACCGGCTGTATCTACCAAAAATTTATATCGTCTGTGCATTGATTATAAGCGACTCAATTCAGAAACTGTAAGAGATGCGTATCCGTTACCTGATATTAACATGCTATTCACTCAACTCGGAACTGCTCGGTACATGTCTATTATGGATACTTTGAAAGGATTTTGGCAACTACCTTTACATCCGGCTTCACGAAAATACACGGCGTTTATCACTCTTTTCGGGATTTACCAGTGGACAGTATTGCCTATGGGTTTACATTCTTCTCCCTCTGTATGGCAGAGATGCATGGACACTACCTTCTCTGAAGCGTTATATTTATACTTCATGATGTATATTGATGATGGGTTAGTTTATTCCGTTACGTTTCAGGATCATTTAAAACACCTGGATACCATACTGGGATTAGCATCTGGGGTTGGTCTATCTATGTCTAAGAAAAAGTGTAGGTTTGGATATCAAGAACTCAAATTATTGGGGTATAATTGTGGTGTCAATGGGTTCCGGATGGACAATGCTAAGGTTGAGCGCATAGTCAATTGGCCTATACCTCGCAATGCAAGTGAAGTACGTACGTTTTTAGGCGAAGTACAATATTATCGGCGGTTCATTGATCATTTATCAGAAATCACCCGAGGAATGACCAAGTTACTAAAGAAAAATGTAAAATTCTATTGGGATCAGGAAGCACAAAATAGTTTTGACCAATGTAAGAAGATGCTTTGCACTGAACCGGTTCTTATACATCCAAGATTTGATCGAGAATTTGTGCTGTACACAGATGCTTCTAGACAGACTATTTCTGGCATTTTATCTCAAGCTGACATCGACAATCCTAATTTGCTACATCCGATCTACTACGGAAGCCGGGCTTTGATTGGGAGCGAGAAAAATATGGCTGTTTATGAAATTGAGCTCCTAGCTATCGTATACTTTTTGAAATTCTTCCGCTATTATCTCTTAGGGAACAAATGTAAAGTTGTCACTGATCATCAAGCATTAAGATACATGATGAAGATCAAGGAGGATTCGAATGCTAGAGTTGTTAAATGGTTGCTTAGTGTAATGGAATACGACTTTGAGATCTATTATCGTGCAGGATCCCAAAACGGCAATGCTGATGCATTATCAAGAACGCCTTTTGATCACCAGGCGCTTGATGATATGCCATCCATTGATGAAGTAATTACCGATGGGTATTTGCCCGTGTATAACATTACGAGTGGTGCGAGTCGTAGTAAAGAAACTTTTCATGGCGTTGATTCCATCAGATACCATACGCTGTCCCGGTTTCTTTCCGAATTTACATTTGATACTTCTGTATCGTCTAAGGAAAGAAAGGTTATTCGAAGTCTAGCACGGAAGTACATCATAAAAGATGGCAAGGTACACCGAAGACCCGACAAATATTATGGATACCGTTTGCTTGTCCGTGATTCCGAAGTACTTGGAGTGCTGAGATTAGTACATGACCATTGTCTAGCTGGACATGCTGGTGTTACCCGAACTTTCTTGAATGTTAGCAAACGATATTACTGGTCGAATTATTTTGATGATGTCAAGTTGTATGTAAACTCTTGCCCAATATGTCAGTCATATGCTGCCAAAAATGTACCTGCTGTACCATTGATGTCTATCCCTGCCCCTACTACTGGACCAATGACGGAAATAATGCTCGATTTTTGTGTTATGCCTAACTGTACCTCTAGTGGTGGCGTGAACTATATACTGGTCCTTATTGATTTATTTTCTGGATGGGTTGAATGTCATCCTTGTATGACTGAACAAGCGGATATTACTGTCTTGGGATTGTATGAATGGGTTTGCCGATTTGGAGTACCGTATAAGGTGTATTGTGATGGAGGACCTCATTTTGTCGCCCGGATAGTCGATACTATGGTTACCCGGTATGGAATAACTTTATCACTCGGACCTTCTCATCATTCTCAAAGACAAGGAAAGGTAGAAAGGGTGATTCGAACCTGAAAAGGGCTGTTGATGAAGATATGTGCCCAATATCCTAGATCCTGGGTTACCTGGTTATCTGCGGCCTGTTATATCATTCGAACTAATGTATATGGTGGCCACGGCTTTACTCCTTCTTTTTTGGTGCATGGCCGACATCCCCGAAACATGATTGACCATACCGAACTAGTTGACCTTTCTGGCTTTGAAAATCCTGTAACATTGGACGAAGTTGGAATGAATCAAGTCACTGGTGGCACTGAGCAAGTAGATTCTGAGCAGGATCCTGAAATTGTCGAATTGTCTGACCGCTTGGATGAAATCGTTAGGTTGCATGACAACATTTTACCTGAAGCTGTTCTCAGACAGACGCATGCTAAGGATGTGCAGACTAGACAGTATAATTTACGAGTAGGAGCTCAAGACCGACAGTATCGAATTGGTGATCGAGTAATGGTGATCAATCACTTCATCGGTGATGCCTCTATTAGTAAAATGGGTTCTACCTGGATTGGGCCTTATCGGATTGAGAAAAAGTTGGGGCGTAACGTTTACGCTATATCAGATGGTCATTTAATGGTTGCCAGTCCTGTTCATGCTAACATGATGAAGTTGTATGTATCAAGACCTAAAGATAATCGACTATATCGTAAATGGGCATTGGGAGGTGCATCTCAGGTTGTTGAAGAAAAGTACGAAGATTCTGATGTTCTGCCCTCAGCTTCGTCTTTAGTAATTAAGAAGCGACGTCGTATCTAGCACTTCTCAATTAGGATCCTAGTGGTGAAGATTTGGGTTTTGGCTCTGTGTGACTGAGAAAGTTTGGTTTTTAATTCTGTTCACCCACACACTGAAATAAATCATCGTTCTTTCTGTTATATTTTAGTTTGGGTTATTAAGCTTTTGTTGGATAAGCTTCGTTTAATCACTGTAATTCATAATTGAATATCTGTCTCTTATATTATCTGTATATCTTCATACGCGTGTTATTGTAGTCTTTTTCAACAGTATTGGATTTATTGTCATTGTTTCACTGCCAATTCTAATCCCGTATATTTTGTGTTTATTCTAACTCCTCTGAATAACCACCGTCAAAGATCCTGCCTATATTACTGTAGGGTGTCAGGGTCTGATCTTGATATTGTTGTGTCAGGCCGTAATTTAGGATAGGAGTGTTAAAGCTCAGGTCACATGATTATAGTTTATGCTACTTAAAGTAGTCAAAAATATATTTTAATAAAAACAACTTTCTTTCGATCAGAAGTTACTTGAGGCTCACATTGAGACCGACATTGAGACCGACAGTTGCGAGGGGTTTATATTGTCAGAGTGATTTTAATAGATGTGCTTATGTAAAGTTAAGTATAGTCAATAAAAGATGATCTTTATTGAATTATAGTTTTGTGAAATGGTTATATCTAAATTGAAGTTGTACAGAACTTAGTACAAAATTATATCTGTCGTGGTGAGGTCACAGTGACTGATATGTGTAACTCAAGCCATCCAATGGGTATCACAGCCAGTAACAAAGCGTAGAAGAGCCTCTGCCAATCAAACCACCCCATCCCCATATTAAAATATAATCATACAAATAGTTTCAGAAAATGAAATATAAATTAACCAAGCTCAAAATAAATAAAATATAAGTCCTCTTACACCCCAATTTCTACGTTTATCAATACTTTCCTTGTTAGTTGGAGAGTAGATTATAGTCAAGAAGGTGCGCAGATAGTTTGATTTATTAAGCCAATAGGTAATTAGAATCCCGTTACAACATTTGGTGGAGTAGCTGGGCGGCTTTAAATCAAAAACGAAGATAGCTGAACAGCCAATAGTTTAATAAATTATAGGGAATTATATCACCAGAAGACAAGTCGTGCAATTTCTAATAAGTCAAGAAATTACCGTAGTCAAGAAGAAAGAAGTAGTATTTCAAGCAATATGTCTGTATTAATTGTGGACAAAGAAACCAATAAGCATATCACCGTATCTGCAGGTGAAAGTAACAATCCCAAAGCACCCAATTTCTCGGGTACAGGTAGTTCCCAAGATCCATTGAAGTTCATTGAAGACTTCAATAAAGCGGCGAAATGGAACAATTGGAGAGCGGATGATCGTAAAAAGGAGACGTTTCTCCTATGCTTATCTGGTCATGCAGAGCGTTGGGTCACAAATCACTTAATGCAAGATTTGGAAGAGTTTGAAAAATTAGCGTTTGAAGACGAGCAAGGAGAAGGCCTTTTATTACAATTCAAAACGCAATACGTAACTGAAGAGTGGTACGAAGTATATACAAAACAATACGAGGAGCGTAAACAAATCAATTCTGAAACACCTTTGGAATACCTTGAGGCAAAGCGGTATCTTTGTCAACGTGCGGGACCTGAGTGTGGAGAACTATCCATCAAGCAACAAGTGCGTGAAATTATGAAAGGTCTCACCCAGAAGTTGCAAGATTCTGTGACCAAAAACTAAAAGATCCCTTCAACCATGCTGCTCGTACCACCTTCCATACGTTAGAAGGGATAGAGAAGCTTTTAAAATGGGCGGAACACTGTTTGTATGGGGACAGAAAATTGCTCATGGGTCTCATGATGAGGTTAAAACTAGTGGTGCTCCTATGGTTTTGAAACGAGATGGCGGATCGAAAAAGAAATCTGTAAATCATGTGTCGGTTAATCAAGGTACGCGGAACGATTCGTCTATTATCAAGGTCAATTCTGGATTTGAACGGGCCGTACTTAACAAGCTAAATAAGTTGGATATGATTGAGAATGACTTGGCGTTGTTGAAAGATCGTGTATCGTCATTGGAGAAAAATGATAATAAACCGGAAGCTAAACAACGACCCAATGGTTTCAGAAGTGCAAGTAATAGCAAGATAAAGTGTTTCAACTGTGAAAATACTGGTCATTATGCTAGAGAATGTCCCAATCCATTTGGAAGGTGCGAAAATTCTGATCATGTGCCTGAAGATTGCCCTCGTCGTTTACTTAGTTATCAAGCCAAGATGAAACAAGTTGAGTCCAAACAGATGGAACAGGATTTTCCGAAAGGCTCCCCTCGAGTATAGGTGAGGAGGAGCCGACAAATTCAAACCCTAAACTACCACCGGACAGCCCTTCAATTTGTGTAATAACTTTAGCTAATGATGATAATGATGATCCAGACTTGAAACCAGACCTTATTGCGGCCACTGGAACCAAAGAACGAAAATCAGCGGAAGAAATCAAAGCGGTTAAGTTAGCAAATTTGGAGAAGGCGCGAGCGGCCAAGGCATTATACAAGAAGGCGGATGAAGAAGCGAAGGCTAAGGGAGAAATTCCACCATATATCACCAGGAACGTGGGCAGGGATTTTCCAATAATGTCAGATGAAGACAAGCAAGTCAGATTATTAAATCTCAAGGAGCAACTATGGGACACCAAGGTTAATGTGGCTCTACCTCAGCTATTGTACTATTCACCTGAACTATGGTATCAATACCTGGAACTACTAGGAGGTCAACCGCAGACTAGCACAAGACACCGAACACCTATGGTCGTACCCATGGACATTGACAAGGATCATGTGGAGGACGTCAATTTTCTAAATTTAGATACCTCGACGATGAGCTTACCACGTATTCATTTACAATCGGTATTTGCAAGAGTGGCTATGTCTGGTGATCTGGAGTTTTTGTTAGATAATGGTGCTATTGTTTCGGTGATTCCGTTGCATATTGCAAATCAACTAGGCAAAGGTGATGACATTCATCCTACGAACAGGTCGTTACGATTTGGAGGTGAAGAAATCGATCTTTTGGTTGGTGTTGTAAAGCTGAAACTTCAATTTGCAGAGGATGTAACCGTTTCACATACCTTTTGTGTTACAGCAAATCCAAGTACCCCGTTGATTTTGGGGATGGATTTCATCTATGCCACCAACGCTATTCACGATACCAGGGAGAAGACACTGACCTTCAGGACGGATAACCCTGATATCCAATACGTTATGGATACCGTCAAATGAGAAGGCCAAGCTTCCAATAGTCAAGTACCAAGTAGTGAAGATCAGCTCGTTATTCCCATAACGGTGACTACCAGCACGTCAAATGTGGAGGCTCAGGATATCACGGTTGAATATGACTGGAGTTTTGATCCTGGGGAGGCCCACTTACTATGGGTTAAGTTAGAAGGTGATACCAAATTCTGGAAGGAGGACAAAGTCCTACAACCAGCCGATGCATTATTTTTAAATCAAGGCTTATACTTGGTACCTATGGTAGTGAACAAAGATCGGATGGGACCGCTGTGTTTGATGATGGTTAACATGACGCAAAAGCTCGTGTCATTGAAAAAAGGGACCAAGCTAGGCCAATTGTATGATAAGTCTACTGTACCACTAGATATCCAAGTCATCAAGTCAGTAGAGGAAATGATGGATATAGTGACGGAATTGTACATCAACCACCATGATGAAGCCAACCTAATTGCACTGCCCAATCTGCGAGATGGTCCAATCTTTCAACCAAGCAACCAAGAGTTGACAAAGTTAGGTATTACCATCCCCGACCTAGAAGTAGCTCAGGTGTTCAACGTATTCCACATTGGTGAAGGTGAAGGGGAAGGCTCTCTAAGTCATCAAGAAATACCTACTATCAACTGGGATATCAATCCAAAGTTAAATCTGCAGCAGCAACAAGCCATCAAGAATGTATTACAGAAACATCAAGCTGTTTTCGCAACATCACTCAAGGAGGTAAAGTCGTTAAAAGCGGATCCATATGTCATCAAGGTTAAACCAGGAATCAAGCCTATCAAAGTAACACCTCGTATGTTGGCCCATGTTGAAACAGAATGGCTAAAGGAGTACATCAAACAACTCATGGAGCTTGGTATGGTGGATACTTGTTCGGGTCCATGGGCTGCAGCAATAGTTTTAGTACCTAATGATAAAGATAAACAAACACCCCGTAGAAGATTCAGGAAAATGAAGAAAATGCCAAAGATTGTTAGCAACAAGCCAGGTGCGGAAGGTTACAATGTTTGGACAATTCAAGTCAACAATATCGACGTTTCGACTCAAGGAATAGTAGAGGACATGGAGTTAAGTTCTCTTGAAGAATTAAAACAAACCGTGGGTGGACCTCACAAAGAGCTCAGCATGGTACCGGAACAGTTGGCTAGACAAAAGGATCCCTATCGTCTTTGTTTGAATTACAGACCAATCAACCAAGCGGTTCTGGACACTGGCTATCCCATACCAAACATCAATTTCTTGTTTACCCTACTTGCTAAGGCTCAATACTATTCGGTCTTCGATTGTCGGAAAGGGTTTTGGCAGATGGAGTTAGATGAGTCAAATCGTAATTTCACTGGTTTTGCTACCACTTTTGGCCAATACAGGTGGAAAAGATTACCAATGGGCCTGAAGGTTAGTCCTCAAGCATGGCAGTCTTGCGTGGATTCGATTTTCTTTGAGGAGTTGTTCAAGTTCTTTTTAATCTATATTGACGATGGGTTAATTTTCTCCAAATCATTTGAAGACCACGTTGCTCATCTTGATCAGATCCTCACGAAGGCAGAAAATGCAAATTTATCTCTGTCTGTATCTAAATGAAAGTTCGGATATCAAGAAGTCAAGTTGCTCGGACATCTGGTTGGAAGCGAAGGGTTTCGGATGGATCCTGCTAAGGTGGAGCGTATTTTAAAATGGCCTAGGCCTGATAATGTCACTCAAATAAATCAATTTATTGGTATGAGCCAGTATTATCGCCGTTATTCAAGAGATCTTTCTTCTATACTTGCTCCTTTAAACTCTTTGAAAAAGAAAAATGTACCTTTCATTTGGGGTCATCAACAAGAAGAAGCTTTTCAAAAGTTCAAGAAACTTCTCATGAGTGATGATGTTTTGGTGCACCCTCGGTTTGATCAGCCATATATTCTTTTCACGGACGCATCCAACTATGTACTGGGAGGTGTCTTGTCACAAGAGGTTGAAGGTTCTGAAGGTCATGTCCGTCCGGTTTACTATGGGAGTAAGGTCTTGTCAGAGACAGAAAAACGTATCAGCATTTATGAAAAGGAGTTTATGGCCATAGTATACTTCATTCATTTCTTCAAGGTTTACTTAATCGGTCAGAAATTTACTGTGTATACGGATCAGAAAAGTTTACAATACCTGATTAAATTCAATGAAGAAGCCTCAGCAAAGGTTGTTAGGTGGCAAGCCTCTCTACTGGCGTACGATTTTGACATAGTATACCGACCTGGGAAGCTAAATGCGAATGCCGATGCATTGTCCAGACTTCAGCCTGAATATTCAGTTGGTCCCAACTTTGAGGAAATCATGGAGGATTACTATCTACCCATGAATGGTATCAAGCACGGGTTAGATTCAGATGGCCGAGGTTCAAGTTCGAAAGTACTCAAGAGAATTGAAGAAAATATATATAGCAATTCTGATGGAATGACTCGAATGGAATACTATCAATTAATGTCATACCTGACTAAGTGGGAATTACCGGTAGATGCTTCTAAGGGACAAAGGAAAGCTCTAAAGAGTAAAGCACGCTCATTTGAGGTTATTAATGGAATACTCTATAAAAAGGCAACAAATAGTCATGGAAGGAGAAAGGTAGTCCGTCAAGAGGACGTCTTAAAAGTCTTAAAATCCCATCATGATCACCTATTTGCAGGACATCAAGGCATTTCTCAAACATTTGATAAGATAAAAGAACAATACTATTGGTCAGGATATTTTGACACGGTGCGAAGATATGTCTCTTCATGTCGTGTTTGTCAAGGTTTTGGTCCGCGCAATCCACCCACTCCATTAAGCATTAATCCAAAGTTGAAATTAGAGGGTTCTTTCTCTCACGTTTCCATCGATTACATTGTACTCCCTCTGACGGCCTCAGGTAACAACTCGGCATTGGTCCTTATCGATAAGTTCACGGGATGGATAGACTGTAAACCCACATCTACTCAAAATCCCTCGTTCACTTGTATTTCACTATTCGAATGGATCTGTCAACATGGAAAGATGATTCAAGTGCATATGGATAACGGTGTTCACTTTAATGCGGAGGAAGTCAAGGTTCTGATGATGACTTCGTATGGAATCGAATTACGATTTGGTGTCCCTTATTATCCACAGGGTCAAGGAAAAGTCGAGCGGGCGAATGGCATTCTGAAAAGTATTCTGAAGAAATATGCGTTCGAGTATAAAGAAAATTGGGACGAATGGGTGTCTGCTGCGTTATATGTGATGAGAACAAACGTAAGGCGTGATCACGGGTACTCTGCTTTTTTTTTGGCGTTCGGAAGGAATCCTCGAGACATCGTTGATGTTGAAGAACACCAAGGCTATAATGTTTCGCCTGATTCGTCCATTTTGACGAATTTTTAGTAAGTGTCTACCCATTTACTCAAAAAAAACGAATTGGGTAAATTTACCCATTTACTCGTTTGGACGAATTTTTTAGTAATTGTTTACCCATTTACCCAAAAAAAAACGAATTGGGTAAATTTACCCATTTACTCGTTTAGACGAATTTATAGTAAGCGTTAACCCATTTACCCAAAAAAAAAAAAAAAAAAAAAAAAAACGGATTAAACGCATAATTGAGGGGGTGTATATTTTAAAATCAGCTCCCCCTTTCAGCCTTCAGCCAAATAAAAAACTTTCGTTTATACATATTGAATCATTTAATACATTCATTCATTTGAAAAAATTGGTTTGCAGTTTTAAAAGTTGATTATATATTTTATTTAAAAGAATGAAAGTAAGATTTATTTATATTTTGATACTTGAGGACAAATTGCTATGTAGAAGGATTACTACTT
This sequence comes from Mucor mucedo, assembly GCF_025094135.1. Lineage (NCBI taxonomy): Eukaryota > Fungi > Mucoromycota > Mucoromycetes > Mucorales > Mucoraceae > Mucor > Mucor mucedo. The sequence continues at coordinate 137,705 of NW_026252382.1, read as the reverse complement.
AAATGAGCTAAAAAGTAAACGGTACATGGCATAACATGAAGGCATTGATTATTCTGTATAGGAAGCAACGTATAATCTAAAAACAAGGGAGATAACCAAAGTTTTCTAAATGAATATTAGGTTAGTTTATGATAAGAAGACTCAAAATTGATACGTACTAATTCCTTTTCTAAACAGAGTAGCCGCCACAACGGTAAAAAGCAGAAAGCGTAAGTCTGAAGAGATAATTAGAGAAAGGAAAAGCCATAAACAAAAAACACTTACTTATAGCACTGGCGTAGTACACTGCAAGCACGGCCTTTATACACCTGTCTATGCTGATTTTAAAGAGAGATAAGTAAGGGGAGGGACTTCAGAGATGGAATGGTGAGTTTACCAGAGTGTAATTGCAAAAGAAGTAAGCCCAGACGTTTATTCAGTTACATGGTTACGAGAAACAAGAACGAATAAAAGTAATTTTTTTTTAAAAAAAAACTGATTTATTGAGGTAAAAAGATAAAAAATAGATATTAAAAAAAAAAAAAAAGGAAAAAGGAAAAAGAAAAAGAAAAGGAAAAAAAAAGACTCCGTTTATATGTACTTTTTAGAGGTTGGTGTTACGACGGAGGGATGACTGGAGGCAGATAAATTTTTTTGTATACGCGGCTTCTTGACAACAGGACATTAAGACAGATACTCGTCTGCTTCAGGTAAATGGAATGAATGAGCAATTTTAAGGTTTGGATCTCAATTTTTATTCACCCAATCTGGGTAAGTATCCGCCCATAGACGAATGCTCGTCTGCTGCAGGAAAGTGGAACGGATGAAGTAATTTTTATTTACTCAATGTGATTAAGTATTCGCCCATAGACGAATGCTCGTCTGCTGCAGGTAAATGGAACGAATAAAGTAATTTTTATTTACCCAATGTGAGTAAGTACTCGCCCATAGACGAATACTCGTCTGCTGCAGGTAAATGGAACGAATAAAAAAGCTTAAATTTTTGTGCAACCTTTATATTTTACTCAAAATGAACGAATAGTTACCCCTGGACGAACATTTACCCTTTTTGAGTAAATGAAGTAATTTTATTTTTTGTGTACCATTGTTTATTTACCCGAAATGAACGGATACTCGCTCACGGACGACTATCCGCTCAGATTTGAACGGATGCTTACCCCCAGACAACTATTCGCCCATTCGTCCGCATTTACTCTGTTTAAGTAAGTTTTTTAGCGTAGGTGGAATTGATCATGGATGTAGAAGTAGACGATGAGGGCGCTGAAGGTCTTATTTTGGAAAGGATTGAAGAACTAATAAACCTAAATCTGGCTATCATCCCGAAAGCAAAGAAAAATATTAGAGCATACAACGTCAAGATGATTGAACGATATAACAAGTCAGCTAAGGTAATGAAGTACAAGCCGGAAGACTTAGTCATGGTTTTAATAAGGAATGTCGCAGACAACGCGAACACGTTGTTGACTCGTTGGAATGGTCCTTTCCAAATTGCTGAAGTCGTTGGTCAAGACGTATACATTGTGAATGATGGAGAGCTTCGTCTTCCATTGTCGTACCATGCGAATCAGTTGAAGTTATATAAAGCACGACCAAGATTATCAGCTGGGTTGAAGTTTTATTCCAAGAAAAGAATTTTATCAGAATAAAGGGGTTGTAATGTGGTGAGGTCACAGTGACTGATATGTGTAACTCAAGCTATCCAATCGGTATCACAGCCAGTAACAAAGCGTAGAAGAGCCTCTGCCAATCAAACCACCCCATCCCCATATTAAAATATAATCATACAAATAGTTTCAGAAAATGAAATGTAAATTAACCAAGTTCAAAATAAATAAAATTTAAGTCCTCTTACACCCCAATTTCTACGTTTATCAATACTTTCCTTGTTAGTTGGAGAGTAGATTATAGTCAAGAAGGTGCTCAGATAGTTTGATTTATTAAGCCAATAGGTAATTAGAATCCCGTTACAACACTGTGTAATAATCGGACTTATTGGGACTATTTTTAGAAATAGAATTGAATAAGAATTATTCTTTTATTGATATAGAAATGAGCATAATATATATGGTGTTTTTCATAGGGGTAATTTGGCATAGGTTCGGCATAACGGTATTTATATAAGTGAAGATAATAAGTAAATTATCTTCGGCAAAGTATCTGGTAGAACGGGTGATACTTAAACCTCGGCATATATAAGTACAATTTATCCGTGACTTCCTATTCATTACAATCTGACAATATCTACTTTGTAACTAGCTAACGGTTTCTAATTAAACGTTGTTTTTAATTACACCAATTTGCAATGATATGTAAAAGGATATAGTCTCGAATTTATATATTAGGTGCTCTCAAGGTAAAATTCGAAAAGCCGGTGGACCCCTTTTTTGGGTGTGAACGGATTTTTTTTAAATTGGACAAAAAAATGAATTCATCGATCAGGTGATGCCGTGACGGTTCTTCACTTTCAAATTTACTAAAAGACCTGACGTGATTTAATTAAAATAAACAAAATAAAAAACGGTGTTGTAAGGTTTTTGGTATGAAATTTAAAATAAGGGATAAAAAGAAGAATAACAGATGTTTTTATAGTGAGCACCAGAATGTGAAAGTAGTCAACTTATTTAGAAATAGTAATAAAAGGTTATAGCTTTGGATAACTTTAGCGACGAAATCAGTTCAATGCAGAATTCGAAGGAGTAGTAATATACAACTGAATCTTTAATTTGATGATTTAAGTAGGAAGTTATGTTCAAGTATAATTAAAATCTTATTAAATTCAATAACTAGAAATAAGGATTAAGGCGAGACTTAATGACAAATTCAAAGTAAAGTAAAAACTGACTGAAGAAATGTTTATTTGTTTTTTTAGGGGCCCCTTTTATAGAAAAAGGGGAGAAAAGCAGTCAAAAAAATTGGGGGGAGTTTGGGGAAAAACCCAAAGAAAGGAAAAAAGATAGTGTAACAACGGAATATTCCTTTTCGCTTATCTTTATTTTTTTTTAAAGTACCTATTTACCATGAACCCAATTGACGAGACTTTTTTCGATATAATGCAAGATCAACTTTGGATGGGAAATGGTGCTGACCGTTTTGAAGACGAAGATCAATATTTCGATGCCGTGATGGAAGAAATCATTAGAATTGACGAAGAGTTCGATTTAGAAAAGGAAATGCTTGAACAAGAGGTTGCCATTGCCGAAGAAAACATTATTACCGACTATGCTTGTCTTGAAGGCAACTATGACGTCTTTTATTACATCTTCATAAGCAACCCTGGGATGATGACCCGAGAATCGCATAGAAGGGTTGTTAGAACCGAGCGTATGGACACGTACGAAACATACTGGACGATAAAACATCCCAACTTGAACGACAATCGTAACAGCCGCCATAGCTATCAGTGCAAGAAACAGTGTCTATTTGCATGGAACTGGTGCAGGATTTTTAGAAAATTCGTACCTCTTTTTTTTATGAAAAAAGAGAATCCGGTTAAATGGTTTAATCCATCAAAAAATGAAGAGAATGATGTCGTACGCAAAAAGTACCTATGGTGTATGATATCTAATAATGGTTCAAATGGGTATCGCGTTGTAGTGAACAGATTCTTTAAATTCAATATTAAAGTAGTTTTTGGAGACCGTAGTATCAATAAATTCTAATCGATGATCATCTGAAATCACAAAAGGGGTTAGACCAGAACAGTAAGAGCTCTGCAGCAGTTACACTTAAAAAAAACCCTTACACTTAAGAGCACTAAAAACGTAGTGTGTATCTGGATAGATATTTTTTGTTTTCTCTGTACGATTTCTTCCTTGTCAAAATAGCTGGCATTGTTTATTTTATTGAAAAAGGAAAAATGGATGATTGTTGCTACATCAATTTTCAACTTTGGAAAACGTGAAGGCAAGACAAACAAAACGTTCAGGACATTGCTCGAGGCAAAAACCTTAATTTTACATTTTAAGCCCCACTGCTAGGTGCTCTAAAAGTAAAACAGGTTGTTTTAATATGATATGAAGATATCATGAATAATGTAGACTTTCGATAGCAAATGCACTCTTTAATAACGAGGAAAGTAGTTCTGGCGGCAGCTTTATTTAAAAAAAAAAGCAAAAAAAAAAAAAAAAAAAAGGTTCACAGTTAAAAATAAAATTATCATCTCATCATAAAAAAGGTCTTTTTTCCCCTTTCAGATTTTTTTTATTATTTTTTGCCAAAATGATTCTTCATCTTTGTAAATGCGACCAATGCTTAAGAAAAAATCCTCAAGGAGTCGAGCTCCGTATCACCAGCTACAACTACCATTTTGAAAGACAAATGCGTTTCAATGCACTGATGTCTGGCAGTAACAACAGTAAGACATGTCCTTACTTTCTTCAGGTCAAAAACAAAAAAATATTAACAGCCTAAATAGAACGTCGAAGAACGAATGAGGTTGAAGAGAACATTCCCAAAGTTGAGGCAATTGCCGTTGAACAAGGTTCATGCACATTGTTAAAAAAAAAAAAACTTTCATCGCAAACTAATTTTACAAACAGATATCATGAATGACATAAGCAGCAGTAATGTCGAAGAATATGAAGACAATATGGAAGAAGCCGAAGATGTAAGCATGGTAGTTGATGGGGAAGATGACGATGACGATGACGACGAAGGAGAAGAAGAAGAAGAGGAAGTTTGTGCCGATGGGAATATCGAAACAAACGTCGAGAAGAATGTCGATCCTAAAAAAACTGAGGCACAAATCAGAGCAGACATGTATGGATTATTTGCTGCCAGTTTTAAGGTTAAGGAAGGTCTCACCGATAAAGCAGCTGATACCCTTCTTCAGTTTTTGAACATCGCTTTAAAGGACGCCAATGACAGTAATCAACCTGCTTTGCCAAAGTCGTTCAAAACAGTTGAGAAAAAGTTTAATGGTGATTGGGATGCTGGTGTCACCAGATATACGGTTTGCGAAAAATGCCATTCAATCTATGCTCCTGAAGTGACCAAGGTATGATAATTCACGTTCTTAAAATCAACGTCTAATCATTATAATGCAGGATAAAACACCCTCTCAACAATCATGTTCTTTTGTCTCGCTGGATGGTGATGTTTGTGATGAAGTTTTGTTTGAGCAGGTGAAGAAACGTAATGGCAACAGCATCTACAAGCCCAAATTTGTTTACCCCTACAAGTCTCTCAAAAGTTCGTTGCAAGAGTTGATGCTTCGCCCCGAATTCGAATCTACAATGAATGATTGGAGATTAAGAGATGTTGTTCCAGGAACGTATTACGACATATATGATGGTAAAATGTTCAAAACATTGATGGATAAAACCGGCTTTCCATTTTCAACATTGCGAAATCCGTTGTTTCCAACGTTAAATGTCGACTGGTTCCAACCTTTTGATAATGTAAATTATTCTTGTGGTGCTATTTACATGTGCATCAATAATTGGAAAAGAGAAGACCGATTTAAGGAAGAAAACATCATCCTGGTTGGGCTTATGCCTGTTGTAAAAGAGCCAAAACTGGACCGAATCAACACGTACTTGAAACCCTTGGTTGATGAACTTTTAGAATTGGAAAGAGGAGTGATGATGAAAACGGTGGCGAAACCTGATGGGATTAAAATCCATTGTGCTTTGTTGATGTTGGCATGCGATATCCCTGCTTGCAGGAAAGTAGCTGGTTTTGCAGCTCATTCCAGTGGCCATGCGTGTAACAAGTGTGAAGGTCAATTCCCCTTGGTTGAAGGTAGACCTGATTTTTCCGGAATCAACACTGTTGCCAGTAAATGGCCTGAACGATCGAAGGCAAGCAACTTGCGAGCGGCGTTGAGTTGGCGCAATGCCACTACTGAGAAAGAAAGAGAGGACCTCGTGAAGGCAAATGGAACAAGGTATTCCGAACTGCATCGATTGGGGTACTTCAATGTTGTTAGACAAAGCATTATTGATCCCATGCACAATCTTCTTTTGGGGACATGCTCAAGATTTGTGAAGATTTAGAAGGAAGAAGGGTACTTCACCAAAGCCAACTTGGAGAAAATGCAAGTTCTTGCCGACTCGGTTGAATCACCTGCTGGTTTTGAAAGTGTTGATCAAAAGATTGCAAGTGGTTTTACCAACTTTAAGGCTGACAACTGGAAAAGTTGGTGCCTGATGTATTCCCCTTTTGTTTTGACAGGTAAATCTTATTCGTCATAAAAAACGTCTTCTTTATTAACTTTGTAATGCACAGGTATTTTGCCCAAAGAAAACATGAGAAACTGGATGGATTTTGTAAATGCATGCAGATATATTTTGAAAACCGGCATCAAACAATCCGAGGTTGATAAAGCACACGAGCTCTTTTTGGATTTCAATAGAGTAGCGGAAGGTTTATACGGTACCAATTGTCTTGCAATGAATCAGCATCTTCATGGGCATCTTAAGCAGACTATTGAGGATTTTTCAGCACCACATGCATACTGGCTTTTCTCTTTCGAACGTTGCAATGGATATCTGGGATCGTTTAAGAACAACGGAAAAAATGTGGAAATTACGTTCATGAAAAAGTTTTTGGAAAAATACAATCTCCAGCATAACACAATTCGAGCATACAACAAGGCCATTGAATCGCCATCACCATCATCCTCATCCTTCCAACTTCAAAACTAAATGGAAACGTTCTTGCATGAGAGGATTATGATTGGTGGACGCTCCAGTGACCGGGTAAAACGCCAAATTGAAGAAGGGTTTGTTGCAACTGAATTTGCCGAATCTTGTGTCAATTTAGACATTAATGTCACCGGGTCTGAGCCTCTTCCTTTGGGTGTTGTTCCCATGAAAGTTTTAACAAAAACAGTGATGGATGAAAGCCATTATGAATGTCTTTTAGATTTTTATGATGCCGCATATCCAGGGGCTATGGCACTTGGACTGCTGAACTCTGACTTTGTCGCGCCCCCTTTTGGAGCCAGATGGCCAACAACCTCAGTGTATATAGAGAAGTTTGCATCCATTCGGTTAAGTGGAAAAACAATCAACAGTGCCGAAACAAGATAACCCTCTGGCAGCTGCATACAAAGTTTGTTTGTCGGTCAAAACCACGAGAAAGTTGAAGCTTGGCCTGGTAGAGTGCTCTACTTTTTTAGACATAGCCAAAGGGTTTATCAGGGTAATGAGGTTCAGGAAAAGAATCATGTTTTTGCTTTTGTTAGATTTTTCAAGCCTTTGAATAATACGTTCTACAGTAACAAGTATAAGGATCAAGGATTGGAGGTCTGGCAATCTTCGTATAGTGACCTGTGTAGAGATTCTGTGGTTCCTATTTCCCGGATATATTCTCCAATTGCTTTGGCGAAGAAGCCTTCAAGGGATACAGTAGATGACCATAACAATCATATTGTCATTATACCTTTACAAAGGAATGTATTTGATTAGTCTTAAAGGTAATTAAAAAAGAAATAACTATTGTGTCTTGGGTTAAATTATTAAACATTATTACTTTGAATTAGAAATAGAAAAAAGAATTGTTTATTATAAATCATATATATAGTCTTCCTCGTCCCAGCTCCACATATCTTCTGATTCACATCCTTCATGGCTGGGAATATACCCATTGTCCGTCATTGGCGTAGTTTGATTGACTGCATCATAGTCAGGACGAACCATCCACTGATCTACATCAGCAGGTGCTGCTAAATTATGGTAATAGATGGATCTCTTTCTACTCCTCTCATTGACCTTTCGTCCGTGCTTATCAAGAACTTTTAAGATATTCGTAGCCTGTAAAGAAAAAAGGTAAGGAAGTTTGATATAGGAATTATTTCAACTCGAATAATTAATATCTTTATTACCTTATTGCTACGATACATGGGTTTTTTGACATACAACGGCTTCTCGTTATTACTGTCGAACATACCCAATTGATTGGAATCATTATCAGTCTCCTCTTCAGACATGTATTTCAATACAATGAACCGGTTCACTTGTTCCAAAGTCACATTGTTATTTTCAAATTTATCCTTGACGGCAGGCAGATTCAATGCAAGTTTTCTACCTTTCAATTTCTAAATTATAAGGTAAGTTCATGATACGGATCATTTTTTGTCTCAAACTAACGTATTCCTTTCTTTTGTAAAGCTTTTGCTTCACCTTCTTCTCTTCGGCTTTCTTGGCTTCCTCTTGTTTTTCCTCCTCTGTCAAAACGGGGTTAGCCTTCCCACTGTTTTTCCACTCGCGACGCATACTGTTAAATCGAGTTTTTATTCTCATCTCAATTTCATCCTTCAGATCTATCATGCTAGCTTTGTCGTTGATATCGATCATTTTCCCTGTGATTTCAGTATACTTGGACAAAATATGTGCACCAACTATATCGGCAACATTGGGATTATCTCCTTGACAAAATTGGATTTTGACATTAAACTGGTCCTGGTCCTTTAACTTCCTTATTTGTTTTCGAATAGCAGTCTAACAAAAGGTCAAAGTTTGCTCATCATGATATATTTGATTTTACTTACTGTCAGTCTGGTATTGTTATCCTTCTTTTTCTTTTCGATCTCACCGAACTTTTCCACCAAAGTTTCAGTATTAACGGCGCCACCAGTGCCAGTATCTACATTTATTGCAACATCTTCAGAATCAACAAAGTTGGTTGTCTCGTCCAAAGTTTTATTGACAACCATGTCGCGTGGGCGCAATTTGCTGATCGCAGCTGTCTGGTGCTTAAACAAACCTTCAAGTTCTTCTAGTCGGTTTTCCATCAATTGGATTTGATTTTCTGCCACTGATCTGAAGTTATTGTAAAAACCGTCTCGAAGCCTTTCTTCCATGGGATTGAAACAACGTTCGAGAAGAGCTGCCATTTGGTTTCTAAATTTTTCTTCAATTTCCATCTTCTGTTGTTCGAAATTCTGATCAAGTTGAGTTGCAGCTCTATTCATTTCGGCTCTGATGGTTTCCTGAATCAAATTAACAAGTGAACTGTTATCTACCTCGTCACGCGTTCTTTTTTGTGTTGCTTTTTTCATATTTTTGATAGTAAGGTAAGTGAAACACGGTAGTATTACTCTTTTAGTATAATTTATAGTTAAGAGCATCCACGATGGTCACACGTCAAATGTAAAATAAAGTTTTTCGCCTCGAGCAACGACAAAAATGTTTTGTTTGTCTTACCCCAATAAGACCAGTTAATCTTTAATTAATTGAATAAATCATTCCTTCTCCCTTCTTCAAGGAAATAAACATTATTAACTATTATGACAACGACGAGTAAAAAAAAACAACTTTTTTATTGTTTTTTTAGACAGATGCGTATGTTTCTATCAACTGCTGGAGTTGATTTAAATTACTGATTGAACCTTGATTAAACCTTATTTGAACGTCAATTGAATGTCCCTTTTTTTTTCTGATGAAAAAGGATTTATTTTATTTTTCTTTTATTTCTCTTTTATTTTCCTTGTATTTCTCATTTATCTTCCCTGTTACATCTATTACATCTATTTTTTTTTTTAAAAAAAAATTGCTATCAGACTTGCAAGGTAATTATTAAACCACTGTTCTTTTATGCGCTCTAATTATATCATGTATTTTAGATTATGAGGTTGATCAACCATACATCTGTGGATCGAAAGGTGACCTAATATTTTACAAATACTTTTTTTTACCGCTCTGTCTATCCAAAGGTATGGGGTTATGATTACAATTGCCAAGTTTACACAACTCATTGTTTTATTTTCAGTGTCATAATAGTTGGTGTAGGGGATATGTATCCTGATGTATAAATGTCTAACATGGTATGTGATAGAAACGTTTAACTGATGTATTTTTATTCTTAAGTCTAGGAACGGCTGTCGAGAATATCAAGTGAATAATTATGGCTTAAACATGTATGAAGTTCAGCCCTTTTTTTCTAATGTCTTTTACAAACATGTTCTTCACTTTTGGCTGTTCCGACAGGTAACTAATCGGGGGGGGGGGGAGGGGGAGGTTGCGTAAAATAATCATAAAAATAAAGATAAGATTCTTTGGCAATATAAATTGCTAGACCCAAACTGTTCTTTAATCGAGGATTACATTTATAGATGCAATCATTTATTCTATGGCTTTAATATTAAATTTTTTTATAATAAATCGTTTATTTATACATACCTAATTTACCCACTGTCCACACATTGAATTTTCAGCGAACTGATATTTGATCCCTTTTTTTTTTGTCATCCTATTCATCATCTATCTATTTTTATCTCGGAGTTATCTAATCATTATTTTATAAGCAGCAAAGCTTATTCCCAATGCGTCATAGACTACTGATGTAAGACTAACAATAAACTCAATAGATGGGTTTCATGTCCAATCGGATGGCCTTAGTATATCGTCATATATCTTTGTTTAAAGTCAATATTAAAGTTTAAAGTTGTCTTTTCCATGAACATATCCCAAAAATTTGAAAAGACAACTTTAAAATTACATGAAAAAAGTAGAGTATCTCTTGGTTTTCTTTGGGAAAACGACTTGTCTTTCATGGTATTTACTGTAATTATTCTTAAGGTAAAAGCCCTGTTTCTTGCACTGTATAGAGCTCATTATCGAGTCAACAAGTCGACCTTCGAGTGGCTCGTCAATCGTTTGAGTAGATGTGCTGCTTATCTTGGGTCAATTCTGCGTGGTGGTTACTCTGTAGAAGTTCAAGTTGCGTGTGTGCTTTGGAGATTTGCTAACACGCATTTTGGTTATCGAATTGCCGAAACTCATCTTGGAGTAACTGCCGGATCTTTCAATAATTTCACTAACCGATTTATTGATGCCATGTTAGAGATTACTCCCGAACTTATAACATGGCCCATCGAAGATAGACAGAGAGCTTTGAACAATGCTCATGAGTTTGCAGAACTTGGTGTACTTGGTGCAATTGATGGCAAGCTGGTTGTAATCCAAAAACCAGCAATAAATGGAAACGCTTATGTCGATAGAAAGAGTCATGCATCCATGAATTTGATGGCAATTTGTGATGCCCGTACTCGGTTTATGTACCTAAAAACTGGGCATTCCGGTAAGTTCATGTAGAAGGATAAAAAAATGACACAGCAGCTTACCGTTTGTTATTATATTAAGGCAAAAACCATGATGTCAGAGTATTCACAAGCAGCGTGATTTACCACAAAAGTTTATTGGATGCGCCCAGATGGTGTCCTGCAAACACTTATATTTTGGGAGGTAAGTTCATTAATTATTTCAAGGTATACTAAGCATTAACGATGAGACCTAGATTCGGCTTACCCTTTGCTGCCAAATCTCATTGTTCCATTCCATGGCCGACGTGAAAGCACTGCGGAAGAAAACATTTTCAATGCAACCTTTTCTTGTTCTCGAATTAAAATTGGACATGCATTTGGTGGGCTCACGTCCAGGTGGAGATTCCTTTGGAAGCACTTGTATATGCTCAGCGTTGATAGAATGCCTAAAACCATCATATCTTGCTGTGGTTTGCAAAACGTTTGTATAAACCAAAACGATATCGAAGAGGCAATTTTGGATGGAAGCTTGGATTTTGAGGGATTTGCGGAGGCAGACCATCGAAACCAATTTGAAAATGAAGTGAACTTCGAAACTCCGCTTCCTTTCCTCGGTACCGATGCTACCATTGATTCTGCAGGTATGGGCCGTATTAAGGCAATGTCTATCTTAAGAAGAAATAACATCATGAGGGGAACAGATAGACTTGCTTAGTTTTCAAAAGGTTTTATTATATTAAATATATTTTTTATTTAACTATTGTTGTCAGTAGAAGATGAACCAAGATTGGTATCACTATCGCCTCTTCGAATGGCTGCAAGTCTATTCATAATAGTCTCCATATCAGAGATACGTTAACGTCTATCCTCTTCCAAATCGGCCTCTCGTCTACTTCTTGATTCTTCTAGCAGTCGATATCTCTCTCTGGACTCTTGTCGTCTTTTTGTTTGCATATCTTCCAATGCAGTTTGTCAATTACGACTGACCCTTTGCAACATACTGTCAAGGTCACGAATTCTTTGTTCCCTTTCTTCACGTTGCACCGCTGCCATTCGATCCATCATCTCTACACCGAGTTGGCGGGCATGTGCCATATGCTCCTCTGACAGCTGACGAGCAGCCTCGATGGGATCAATAGTTGACGAAGACTGCTCGCCAGAAGTTCGATTATTTCTCGAAGTGCGGGTTGATCTTGGTGGAGGTGGTGCAGATGTAGGTGGAGGTGGAGGTAGTGCGGATGTAGGTGGAGGTGGAGGTAGTGCGGATGTTTGTTGAGGTGTAGGTGATGCGGATGAATATGGAGGTGGAGGTGGTGCGGATGTATATCGAGTTGGGGGTGTTGTGACTGTCGATGCTGGTTGTACTGCGGATGCTGATGTGGGTGTTGGTGTTGATGGTTCGGTTGCTGGTGTTGATGGTTCGGTTGCTGGTGTTGAGGTTGGTGGTGGTGGTGCGGATGAAGGTGTTGATGGTGGTGCAGGTGCAGGTGCTGTTGATGATGATGGTACTGAAGATCCTTCAGGATCAACAGAATCTTCAGTGGGGTATCGATCGGCAAAAGCTTTTTGGATCACAAGTTGATCGACTTCCGTAGGTGTCAAGTACGTAGTTTTGGTACCATTGGATCCAATGGCATCCATTAAATCAACGTCGTTTGATCATCTATATGATCGAATGCCATTTTCCTCCATGTTGACGCTTTCGTAAATTACCTCAGGTTGGGATGCTAGGATCATCCTGAGTGATCTTGGCAATTTCTTCATAGTATGGTACGTCTGGGACAGTTCCACCAACTCCTGTTTCTCTTGCTGCATTTCTGGCTCTGGTGAATCTGCCTTTCATGTCTTTCCACTTGCGTTGCATACTGAGATGCGTGACATTTGCTATGAAAGCTTTGACTGCATCGGTTTTTGCATATTCAGCCAACTTTTCGTTCAAGAGAGCTGCCGAATGACCCAGATAAACTGTTTCAAGGCAGTATCTCCTCTTCTCAACCAGTGATCGTAGGCGCCTGCCATGATCTCAAGAAGGATACAAATTGCAACCTCAGGCCATACGTTGTATGGACGTGAACGCCCATTGTCATCTTCGACATTAGCGTTGCTGTTCTCAGCTTGGGCATTGCTGTTGTTGACAGGAGTGGTGTTGTGCTGAGCAGTAGGTTCAACAAACACAAAGGTGCCAGCGTGTCTGCCACGTCCGCGTCTATCTCCACGTCAATTTCCACGACCACGTCCGCGACCACGTACGTTGTTGGGTGTGCTGTTATTTGCTTCAGTGTTGTTCATAGTAAGGTAAGTGATAAAAAGTAGTAATAAAGTAAAAGGGAGGAAAAAAATAAATAATAAAAATTGTGGATTTAAAAACTTTTGTTATTTTATCATTTCCTTTCAAGCGAATAATTATGAATGTACCTTGACTTTGATCAGATTTTTATATCCACCCATATATGTACGTGTGTTATTTTGCTGATTTTTCGATCGCTTTTTCAAGCAGTTCTTTTACATTTTTTGTAGAAAAACTTGGCAATTTATTTTCGGTTTCCGATCTTGAGAGCACCTATAGAAAACGAACAAAAGAAAACTTTATTTAATAATAAAAATAGTGAATTTATGAATAAGGATCTGTAGTACCTAGTACTACAGTAGTTCCTCGACCATTAGAGAAAGATAGAATCATACCCTTCTCACACCCCATTTCAGCTTGTGACCGCTTGTATCATTTTGTTTACTAAATATCTTTCTATGACTGCTCACCACAATATTGACACAACGGGAAATAAAATATGTCGTACCTTTTCGGTCTCTTACTAATAATTAGAGATAAAATAGAATAGTTCATAATTGTAATTAAATCATCTTTTTGATCTCCTAACTAAATATCTTGTATCTTGGATCGTGTACTATAAGTCTTACGACAAATGTAATCTACACAACCACTTGAAAATCTCAGCTTTTTGGCCTATTAGACGGAGTATGTAATACGTAGTGTAAAAGCCTAAGTATTGGGATGAAAAAAAAGCCAAAATTACCATATTGGGACATGTATAGTATCAAATACTTCTTTAAATAAAAGCATACATCTGCTAATTGAATTAAAGAATTGAATTTTGAAATACTTAAAGAACATATAAAGAAAGAAACAAGGGAATAAAAAAGAGACAGGGAATCTCATTTCGCTGTTTTAGAAAATCAGATTGAACAATGCAACCCTGGTCAAAGCAATTACTAAGGATTTGAAATTTAGACACCCCCAAATTAAATGGAGGGGACCTTATCAAGAACCGATACAAGGAATGGTTTGCATAAGCAGATCCTGAGTTCAACGTCCCATTAAATCATGAATCAAATGACAACTAAGATGGGGTACATGTCGCTCATCGTTCCTGATTTTCGGCTCAATTTCGTGTTTATGGAAAAATAATATTTGATACTCAACTTCTTCGGTGGCAGTTTTTTTATGTAGTCATTTAGAAAAAACATGGCTTAATGATCGCAAATACTATTTTACTCCTTTAGTTGACCGGTTACAAAATAAAGTATCATACTATTTTTGCCACCGCCATTGTTTGGGTGGCATTATTTTTAACTACAGCCTTATCAGGGTAATCAGCTAACCATCCAATCTGACAGGATAGGCATTTATAGGTCTTTTATGTTATTTTCAGTTTTTTAATTTCGGTTTTTTTATTCATTAACGAAGTAATCACAGCTACCAGTGTCCGTCACTGCGGACGCTCGAAATGCAGAGAAATCACACACGGGTTATAAAACCTATCGCGGTATACCTGCACTAGAACGTTTACAGCCAACTATCGTATAACCTTGTCCCTTAAACGTATAGTATTGCCCTATAACTCTTCATTTTCTTGCTTTGTAATTGGATAGATTGTTAATGACAACCCTAATGGTAGGAAACGATTGCCTCCTTTTTTTTATTCCGACAAAAAAACTTTCTCAGACCCTGTTTTGTTGTTAGTCAAAGCACAAGTTTACAATACTCGTTTTAACCGAGAGGGTAGAACAGTCATTCAAAAAGTAAGGAAGAGAAACTATACCAAGAGGTTGAGGAGACTGTTGAAGACGAGCATGCTCGCAATTAAGTTTAATTTAGTAGACGCTTAGTCAGTTTGCTAGTACGGACAGTTTCAAAATAGATCCTTCCAACACTTTTCTTTCAATCGCATTTTGTCGCTCGTTGCTTCTTGGAAAACAGCCTTGCCTCAAGAAACATATTTGACGAGCGAGTGCCGTGACTTTGTTGATATTATCCTTAAAATTATTTGCTAGTGGGTGCTGATATAAGTTTCCGTTAGGATACGGTTAGAGTAATAACAAATCAATACATTTAAGACCACATTAGCTGGACTGTATAGCATTCTTTATATCCTTTGAAAGCTGCTAATGAAAACAAACAGATTTGAAAACAATGTATTTATGCCCCACCATTTATAGAATTACATTCTTAACAATGGTATTTAGGCAAAAGTGGTTGATAAGCAAACTATCAGACATTTTGCTGTTACGCAGTTTTCTCGACTGACGAATGGAGTATTTATGTGTGATGCTCTTGTTAATAAAACCATACAAGGTACATTTAAGCCATTTTCTTCTGCATAATTACTTAGTAGATATGATATCAAAATAAGGACACAGTCCAGATGGAACCTGTTGAGAATTGGCTATTTCTCTACCACTTTGACTGTAATGTTATGCTTAAAACTATTAATGATTGATTCGAATCGAGTCCTTTCGACGTTTACATTTGTGGTAATATCCACATAATTATTCAAAACTTGCAAAAAAAAAAATTTGAATTTGCAGAAGAATGTATCATCACATGTTTTGTTGTTTCGTTGCTGGAGCTGGTAGACCAAAGACATGAAAGATAAATGTTTATTGGTATTTTTTGGATTCAAAATAACTCGTGTTGGTGTCTCTTGAAAAGTTTAAGATACGAATAAAATATTACCAAAGTAGGATTAGAAGAGAATAGTTTTACGGAAACAAATTGCATAAAAAAAAATTGAACTAGTTAAATTTCTTGTTTAATTTGATTGATGTTAAAGTTAACTGAAGTTTTAGAAGTGGAAAAATAAAAATTATTTATAATCAATGGAAAAAACAATGCCGAGGATGCTACTCATAACAACTTTAGTATGCTATCATTAACAATATCTATATGTTGTATTCAGTGCTACGCAAAGTCACTGGCGAAATAACAACGTAACATGTCTTACGTTTGGACACTGGCGTTTTGATACCGTGAGACTTTACATAAGTGGCCGTCTTTAACGTTTTTTTTATGTAGTCCATGATATAGCTATCATTTATCAGTAATGTCAAGATATGAATTTATCGTATGTATAATTTTTTTGTGTGATTTAGCACACTCGTATTGTTGGTGTAAATTTTAAAATTTCCAGTAGTGCTTTGAGGTAATTTTAATTACAAAGCAGTTAAAGAACTAATTGAGATTCTGCATACTATGTTTATTTCAAGAAAAATAGCTTTCAAGTATCTATATAAAGTATCAGTGACTTTGCAACTGTCCTTAGATCAAACGTTGCTAATATCATCCGAATATTTACGTTTCTATCTTTGTTGCCTATTTCATATATGTGTTGTATCCACAGTAATTTTTATTTTTAGACACTTGTATTGTTACTTTACTTTTTTTTTTGTTCATAGTCTATTCAGCCTTACCCATTGTTTTTTTTGACTGCAATCTTATTCTTTATATATATATATAAAAGGACTTCAAAAATATTAGTTTGTTTCTTACATAAATCTGAGTAAGTCTTAATACTTTAAGTCCTAATAATTTAATTTTTATTATAATTACCTGTAATAGTCTTCCGTAAATCAGCATTGTTAGCTATTCCATCTTATATTTAATTATACCCCTAAGAATACCACTCTTATCTGATTTTGTCGTATAAATTACCCTGTTATACATATATTATCTTTTTTAGTTGACAACTGTACTGTTTGGTACTCACTTTTTTAAGAATTTTTATCTTAAACTCTATCTTTATTTGATTGTACTACTTTCAGTGAAACTTGCCAGTAACAGTATTGTTGCAGCCAATAACAATGTGGCTAGTTGTTACACAGGATAGGATCTTTCCTATAAATACGCTTGTTTGTTTTCATTTGTTAATAAATATTCTTTAGTTTTGTCTTCACCTAAATTTGGGATTTATCTTGTAATTGATACTAGTAGTATTTCCTCCGCTTTTTGTTGCTGTTTGTTGTCTATTGTAAATTATACAATCACATCATCTTCTTGCATAAACCCGTCGTAAACTCTTTTCTCTTTGACATCTAAGAACTATATTCTCTTCTCATCTTTTACTGTATTATTATCGATTTGCATATTATTGTCTTATATATATATTTTCTCGTCTAAGATCACTACAGAAATACTCTTAATAAATAATAAAACTAAGTTGACAACTAAAAGTCTGGTGCTCACTATCACAATTGTTATATAATAATAATTGTCCCTTTTTAAATCTAAATCCGTACTAGCCCTATATCATTTTGGTGCTCACTAACAGGGGTCTCTCTCTTTAAATATCTGTAAACCTTAAAAAACCTTAATTCGAACAATCATGAACTCCTTTTCTGATAACACTGTGTTGGGGTATCAACATCATGCTTCCACCACTCATTCTAATAACCCCCGTAATCGCTTAATTGAATTTTTTGGTGATGAAGGAGAGGATTATCGTCATTTTGAAAAAAGACTTGAATCTTACTTTGCTTTATCGGACATTACTGCTGACAGGAGAAAGATCGTTATTTTACAAACCCAATTACAACATGGTGCTCGTGTTTTCTTTGACAATTTGATCGAAGATGATTCTTCATTATCTACCAGTACTTATTCTTCCTTGGCTGCTGCTTTGCGTGAAGAATACATTACCCCTCAACTCATTCGTCGTTACCAACTTGCATTCAATAGCATGGGACAAGGTACCGAAGAACACCCTCGTGTCTATCTTGGTCGTTTGAAAGAAGCTGCCAAACTTGCTGATATTAAAGATGCTGTTCAAATCAAAATGCGTTTCCAAACTGGTCTTTTGCCTTCTATCATTATCCAATGTAAATTAATGGGTGCGGAAACGTTTGGTGAATACTTGAAAAGTGCTGATGGTTACTGGAACGCCTATCATCAAAAGACAATTTCTATTGTTGATAATCCTTTTGCTGTTCGTACTCCTGTTCGTCCTTTGGAAGTTATGCAACCTAATGCTGCTGCTATCGTTCCTGTGTCACCTGTCCTAATTGAATCTCCTTCCATTCGTAATCTTACCAATAGTATGAGCGGATTGCATTTGAACAATCTCGAAAGTAATACTGTTACCGCCTCTTCCGATGTGATGAAAATTGAAGATGATAAAATTAAGTCTTTTATTGAAGAAGGAATCAAACGTCACTTTGTGCCGCCACTATTAAGCCTACTGCCACTTACAATAATTACAATAACAATGATCACCGTAATAATTCCCGTTATAACAACAATGACAATTACCGCAACAATGACAATTATCGTAACAATGAGAACTATCGTAATGAAATTTACCGTAATAATGACAACTATCGTAATAATTCGGACAACTATCGCAATAATCAAGACAATTATCGTCAAAGTGGTTACCAAAATCAACGTCAACAGTCTGATGCGCCTCGTCAGGATGGTCCTAGCAATGATGCTCGAAGAAATCCAAGACCGCCTTTTCCCTCCAATGATTATCGTAATAATCAACAACAAGGGTCTTCAAAAAACTAAATGGGTCGATTGCAGTTAACACTGATGGTCAATCGAACATCCCATATCAACAAAAATCCATCAACAACAATCAGTCATTACAAGTAATGCTTGACCATGATTCATCTCAACATGATCATCAACCAACCTCCTATCAGTATTCTTATGAGTCCCATCCATCCAGAGAAGACTTGTATGCTGCTTTACGTACCAAAGATAGTAAACCTGAAGCCCATGTAACTCACAAAGACAGAGGTATTCACAAGAAAGGTGCACTTCTGAAGAAACCTTCAAAGTCCAATTTAGTTAAAACCTTTGGTAATCCGAACCACATACAAAAGATTGTTTCCTTTGCTCCTCCTGCACCTGCACCTGCTCCGGTTCCCACGTCTTATCCTTCTCAAGATATAACCATGGTTGAGTTCGCTCTACCACAGGCTCCCGTATTGACAAAGGTCTTTGTTCCTAGTGATAAGAAGAAGACTAAGAGAAAGAGGGTAAAACCTCAGATCTCGTATGATATCTAAGAAGTTCTTGAACAACCCGCCAATATCAAGATTAAGGAATTAATCGCGATTAACCCTGCCATTCGAAGAGATTTACTTCATGCATGTCGTAATGCAGCTATTTCTATGGATCCCAAGTACAATGTGGAACAACACTTGAGTTATAGAGAAAGTGTTGAGGAAGAACGAAATTTGACGGCGGTGTACACTCGATTCGTAATTGATGAAATTGAAATGAAAACTCTTATCGATTGTGGAGCGTCCAAAACTTGTGTGTCAAAAGCCTTAATGGAATCGTTAGGCTATACGATTGATGGTCCTTCGGCTAGTGTATTCACTCTTGGGAATGGATTGAAACAAGCATCGATGGGTGTTATTTATGATGTACCAATCCTGGCTTATGGTGTTGTGGTCCCTTCTACTGTAGACGTTTTGCTGTATAGTCCTGTTCCTTTGGTTATCGGTACCAACTGGATGCTTCGAGCCCATGCCATTATTAATTTTTCCAAGTGAATTATGACTGTCAATTATAAGCAATAACATACTGAAGTTCCGATACAATGTGTGTTGAAACAAGACCCAGTTCAACCAGTACCCACCAAGCCTTCTACCATTATCTCTGAAAGTTCTGAAAGTGAAAGCTATGAGGATAGTTCAAGCAGCTCTGATGAATCCGGGAGTAGTGAATCTGATGAGGATCTCATGCTTATTACCGAGGATAGTGTAAGTGAAGAGTTGTATATGTTAAAGGATGATATCAACTCGGGGAGTGTGGTAATTTTAACAGCTGGCAATGATACAGTGCGTCCGCCCTCAATTGGACAATTTTTTGAAAACATTGGTCGGATTTTTGAAAAAAATTGGTCACGTTTTTGAACTTTTTTGGTCAAAAATGTGAAATTCAATTGGACACTTTTTTGAACTTCAATTGGTCACTTTTTCGAAAATCGTTTGGCCACTTTTTATAAAATGAATTGGTCATATTTTTGAAAATTATTTATTTTGGTTAGGTGTGAGCTATATAGGAATTTTTTTGAGACAATTATCGAATTGATTAACTGAGTGTTGAATAAATGCTACAAGGTGTTCAACTGGTACACTTACACCAGCTTCAGTTATGCGTGTAGTTAGGGACTCTACGTCACTAAGCTTATTGCGCTTGACCTTTCCCTTTACAATAGCCCAGAATTGTTCGATTGGATTAAGTTCTGGTGAATATGGGGGGAGGTATACCGGAGTATAACCTCTTTTTACAATTACAGGGTCAATTACCCCAGGGACGTGGATTGGAGCATTATCCATAATAATGAAATAACCTTTCATTTCAGGAAACTCATCCATGATATCCATGGTATTGATTAAAAACTGAAGATAGTGGCCACCTGTAGTACCTTTGGTGGCAGATAACTTGTCCTCAGGTGCCTTTCTTTTTGTTGTCCCTACAACGTTTGTCCTCTTAAAATTGCTGATTCTATCATACCTACGTTAACAACAACGATAGCTGATATAGCACCAATCACAGTGTGAGACTTCCAGCTGAGGGTGTTGTGATTATTATTATAAATTGGTAGTCGGTTTAAAGTGGTTTAAGTAGGAGTTTGTAAAGTTTGTAGTGAGCACCAAATCAAGTTATTAGGTTTGATTACGCCTTTTTATGTGTAGTTAATTGAAGTAGACTATAGGAAAGTAGTAATACTGTTTGAACTTTTACGTCAAGTTGAGTATAAATATAAGAAATCAATAGTTTTGATTTAGGAAGATAGATAAATTATGTCTTCAAAAGTAGAAGAATAATATATAAGAGTTAAGGGATGGTTTACTTAGACTGTTTGAAGTATGTATGTTTCTTTTATCAGATGTCTACTATACAAGGTCTAATAATTTATAGAACGTTTCTTTTGACAGAGGTTTTCTTATAAATTAGAATAAACAAAATAAATGGAGGAACTTAATCTCGACTGTTTAAAGTATGTAGGTTTCTTATTACAGAGGTTTACTATACAAGATCGAATATTATACTGAAGGTTTCTTATTACAGAGGTTTTCTAGTATATATGTATTTAAGTTTTTATGAAGTGAAGTTTTTATTACGACTGGTTGAAGTATGTAGGTTTCTTATTACAGAGGTTTACTATACAAGATCGTGCTATATATTGAAGGTTTCTTGTTAAAGATGTTTTCTAATATATAAATAAAAGAGAAGAAAATAAAGAAGAAAATAAAAAAAGGAAAAGAAAATAAAAAGATAAAGAGCGATAAACGACTCTGAAGGAAATAAGTATTAATTTGAGATAAGAGAAGTCTGAATTTTATTATTTGAATTTTGGAAGGATATTTATATTTGTTATAAGGGCTTGTGTGACCACATGTTGTTTTTGATAAGGGATTTAAAGGGTGTTACAAAGTCGCAGACTGGATCTTTACATTATTGCTTCAGTACCTTTTTGAGACCAACTAGGACTACAACGCATGTTGATATCGAATTTTGTTTCATCGACAAAGATACAATTGTTCAGATAGTCCGTACCAGTTCCGATCCACTGCTCAACCCAGTTAGCACGAGGCCGAAGGGTTGCTTTTTTATTTATACCAACTGGATGGCGACTAAAAACTTTGATGCTTAGATTGAATTGTTCCCTAATAAACTCGGCTACTCTTGTTTTTTTAATTTGTAGGCCCTCCAAGGTCGCTGTCAAATTCTCTACTGCATCCTGGATTGTTGCAGAAGCATCTTCATCAAAACATTGTACAAAAATACGTTTTATGCCTTTCGTCTAATTGGCTAAATGGTCTGTCGGAGCAAAGGTTCATTTTTATTGCAGGTATATTTCTTTCAGGACCGTCCTCATAAGCCTTTTTCCACTTGCGTGCCGTGTCATAATTTACGTTTGCGGCCTCAGCTACCTGTTTAGGTTTCATAAGTTTCTCTTTCAAAAAATAAACATATCGCTTACGATCTTCAATAGTATAAACATTGTATTGAAGAGTCCGTTCTTTTTTAGGAGAAGCCTCCTCCATCGTAATGTCATTTGAGATTGGCATTTCAAATTGAATGTCTTTGCTTTTGATAAATTATCCAAGATCAGTCAATTTCTTTAAACGAAAAAATGATTCTTCAACAAAAGAAGGTGCTTCTTGACCTCTATCGTCTCTAATATTTCCAGTACCGTCTTCATAAAAAAATTGCATGTTAAACTAAAATATTTAAAGTATATGTGAAAAATGACCAAATAATTTGACCAACTCATTTTCGAAAAAGTGACCAAATGAAATTCGAAAAAGTGACCAATTGAAGTTCAAAAAAGTGTCCAATTGAATTTCACATTTTTGACCAATTTTTTTCAAAAATCCGACCAACATTTTCAAAAAAGTGTCCAATTGAGGGCGGACGCACTGTATGTTTCGAATTTCTACTTCAAACAGCAAGTGTCTCTTACCGGCCAAAACTCAAAGAACTTTCTTTGTTGATAAACCCGTAGAGACAACTCCTGATTTAATTTACGATTTCCAATCACAACATTCTCAATTTGAGAGTAGTTTAGATAGATACAATGATAAGTATCTTATTAAGTTTTTGTCTTGGATAATCAATTCCAAATTACGATCATAAATAATTCAGGAATAAGCATTGAAATACCTGCGAATGAAATGCTTGGGTGTATCAATTGGTATGATCCTGCTGTGGATTCGGCTGTTGGATACGATATGCTCAACATATTGACTCAAGAAGATCAAGACCTTGCTCATCCTTATACTGAAGTACTTACGTCGTCAAAACCCCTTATTACTCTAGAACAAATTAAGGAAAAGATCGAAGTTGGCGATATCAATGATCAATTGAAGGAACGTTTTTTCTCCTGGGTCCAAGAATTCCAGGATATTTTTGATTGGGATAAGAATACCATTGGCCGTACCATTCTTATGAAACATCGCATTATTACTGAAGATGTCATGCCCATTCGCCATCGACCATATCGTTTGAGTCCTGAAGAAAGTGACTATTTGGAGAAGGAGTTGAAGAGGTTCTGTGACTTGGGAATCATCCGGCCTTCATACAGTCCTTAGGCTTCTCCTGTCATGCCGGTCAAAAAAGCTAAGAAGATTGTAAAGGATGGTCAAGTACAACCCCCTCAAGAGTACCGGTTGGTGATTGATTACCGAAAGTTGAATGCAGTTAGTAAGCTTGACGCGTATAGTTTGCCTCGGGTCGACGGTTTGTTGGATTAACTCGGTAAATCCAAAATCTTTAGTGCTTTAGATATGACCTCGGGTTTCCACCAAATTCCAATGGAGGAGGACAGCATCGAAAAGACTGCGTTTGCTACAAAGTTTGGTAGTTTTGAATACGTGACGCTGCCAATGGGTCTCTGCAATAGCCCTTCGTCTTTTCAACGTCTAGTGGATATCGCTTTTAGGCCACTAATTAACAAGTTTCTGGTGTGTTACATTGACTATCTTAATATTTACAGTAATACGTATGATGATCATGTAGATCATATTAGGCGGGTCTTTGAATGTTGTCGTGTTGCCAAGCTCACATTTAATCCAAGCAAGTGCAAATTCTTCAAGACGTCACTCAAATTTTTGGGTTACATTGTCACCTCTGAAGGGTTGAAGACCGATCCTGCAAAATTGGAGAAGATTGCAAGCCTCCCTCTCCCAAAAACTATAACGGATGTTCGTAGCTTCATTGGGATTTGCTCTTATTACCGTAGGTTTGTACCTAACTTCGCGGCGATTGCTAGGCCCTTGCATGAACAGACCAAGAAGGACAACAAGAAGCCATGGTCTGAAGAAACTACTTTGGCGTTTGAAACTTTGAAGAAGGCCCTAATCTCTGCTCCGGTACTAATGAGACCAGACTTCTCAAGAGAGTTTGTTTTGGTGACTGATGCCAGTATCAAAGGTCTTTCTTGTATTCTGACACAACTCGATGATGAGGGTCGTGAACATCCCATCGCGTACCTTAGTCGTGCCGTCAGTAAAGAAGAAGCAAACTATGGTATCTCTAAATTGGAATGTCTAGCTGTAATCTTTGGTGTGAAAGCATGCAGACCTTATTTGCTTGGCCGACATTTCATGATCATTACGGATCATTCCGCCATCAAAGGTCTCCTTAACACGAAGAATCCCTCTGGTATCTTGATACGATGGATTAACCTACTTGGCGAATATCAATACACTGTCAAGTACCGTCCTGGAAGAGTGAACGAATCAGCCGATTTCTTGTCACGTCTTGGTTATTGATCCTGATATTCAACTATCCGACCAACGCGTATAATGTCGTTAAACTTTAAACCCAAGACCAATAAGCATTATGTCTCAAAACTATTTTTTCTTCAACCACTTTCAGATAAATTGTTGTAAAACTTTACATTGACAAGACCAATAAGCATTATGTCTATAAACTATTTTTTTCTTCAACCAATTGTAAATAAATTGTTGTAAAACTTAATTTTTCATCATGACCAATATAACTGAAGTCAATAAAAGCTTCTGTTACCTTCTAATTTTAAAACCCCTCAAAAACCAATTCAATAAACAGTACAAAAATTATAAACCAAAAACATCAAAACCAACCAAAAACCCAACTTAAAACAAGTATTATACAATGAATTACAAACTACAAGCCTTATCCGATTATCTTACTACCCTGGAGTTTCCTAAGGAAATCTCTAAGGATCTTTCTCAATTCATCAAAACTCAAAGTAAAAATTATTTAATCATCGACAAGAAGTTACACCGATATGGCTCTAATTCAAATTCAAATCAACCACGTTTGGTCCTACTTACTAAAGAACAACAAGATGGTGCTCTCTGGGCAAATCATTCTCATCCTTTAGGAGGACATTTCGCTTTCAAGACCACTTTAAACAAAATCTCATTAAAGTATTACTGGCCCACCATGGCAAAAGAAGTTCAAGAATACGTCAATAAATGTCCCCGGTGCCAAAAAGAAGGAAAACCTACCTTACAAGAAAGATTAAACCCAATTCCGGTCTCCGCTGAACCCTTTAGTAAAATTGGCATTGACGTTAAACAGGTATCTACTTCTAGAGGTGGCCATAGATATATAGTCGCAGCTATCTGTTATCTCACTAAATGGGTCGAAGCTGAACCATTACGGGTACAAAATTCCAGCGAAATAGCCTTATTCATTTACAACCGTATTATTACCACTCATGGGTGTCCTCACACTATCATTTCAGACAACGGTAAACCCTTTGTCAGCGCTTTAATCAATACGGTGGGCGAAAGGTTCGGTATTACTCACAAGACTTCAAGTCCGTATCATCCGGAGGGTAATGGATTAATCGAAAGATTTAATCGTACTCTAGGACAGGTGTTACGAAAGCGACTCGATGTAGAAAAAAGGATTGGCACATTTATTTACCCGCCACCTTATATGCTTACCGAATTATGAAACAGACCACTACTAAACAAACTCCCTTCAAGCTTACCTATGGTCGTGAAGCTTATTCTCCCTTTGATCGGTACCTTCAAAAATCAATGCAAAAGTTGAGTAATCAAGATGGTGACCAGATGAGTCTCCTTGACATTCCTCTTAGCCAAGATATTGAAGATGAAAAATTAAAATTTTTAATCAACCATCAAATCACCCAGTTACAAGCAATCCGATTAGAAGCCACTGAGTCAATTCGACTCTCCTAAGAAATTCAAAAAAAGGCGATTGATAAGAAGATCCTAGCAAAAGGAAAACTTTTGAAACCGCAGTTCGAAATTGGTGATTTGGTAGAAGTCTATAGATCCTTTCTACAAAATTCTTGGTCAGGTAAACTTCAAGATCAATACGAAGGCCCATTTATAATATCCGAGGAGTCACACAAGGGCACTTACAAGATCAAAGACCCGATCACTGCCAAAGAACGACTGGTCCATGGCAACAAACTACGCATATATAAACGGCCTGATGTAAAATGCCCCAATTTGAGTGCTCTTTCCTTTACTCCTATCCCAATTCCCAATATATATAATGGCTCCCACTACTCCTCTCCAGCGGCCAAGAGACGCGCCGAATTGAACCTGCAAGTCATGACTCCAGTCAAAATGAGTTCTTCTCACAAAGTGACTAAGATCTCCCCAAAGGACGTGTTAATTACGAAGACCTTCCTGGAAAAGACCTGCGACAATTTGTATCTGGAGATAATGCAAGAAGCATCCCCTCCCTTATCCCCCATGTCTCCTCCAGAGTGCGAAATACCTGGTCCAAGACTAACGGAAAACGCCTCTTTGAACTCAACGAAAATGGTCAACGACAACCAAGTGCCAATCATGGAGATTCTGGTAATTCTCGAAGACTTACAAAAGCAACACTTTAATGCTGAAGCCAACATAAGGCACAGTCATCGTCAATTGGCTATTCTAATCATAAATCAAGCTCACGAAAAATTTCTTCTCAAAAATAACAAACTCAATTATTCTCGCTTCCGGTCCATTCTGGTCAAATCTCAAGTACCCTTATCCATATCCAGGTCCAGACCGTTTATGAAAACTCTACAAGCTCTAGATCCATGGTCTCGTTAATATCAATACTTCTCCGTAAAGAGTATAAACTATCATTTCTCCGTAAAGAGTATAAACTATCATTTCTCCGTAACAAGTATAAACTATCCTCTTTCCGTAACGAGTATAAACTACTCATGCTCCGTAACGAGTCTAAACCTACTGGTTCTCTCTACTTTGGTTCCTTCTCTTGTTTTTTTCCACGTTTTCTTGTGGTTTTTTCTCTTTCTTTTCCTTTTCCTTGGGTCCTATTCTGGTACACTGGTCATATTATCCAAAACTGCATTCATATTTCTTTTGACGGTAAGGTTTACCTTACTCTAATCGGGGGGATATGTTGCAGCCAATAATAGTGTGGCTTGTTGTTACACAGGATAGGATCTTTCCTATAAATACGCTTGTTTTTTTTTCATTTGTTAATAAATATTCTTTAGTTTTGTCTTCACGTAAGTTTGGAATTTATCTTGTAATTGATACTAGTAGTATGTCCTCCGCTTTTTGTTGCTGTTTGTTGTCTATTGTAAATTATACAATCACATCATCTTCTTACATAAACCCGTCGTAAACTCTTTTCTCTTTGACATCTAAGAACTATATTCTCTTCTCATCTCTCACTGTATTATTATCGATTTGCATATTATTGTCTTATCCATATATTTTATCGTCTAAGATCACTACAGAAATACTCTTAATAAATAATAAAACTAAGTTGACAACTAAAAGTCTGGTGCTCACTATCACAATTGTTATATAATAATAATTGTCCCTTTTTAAATCTAAATCCGTACTAGCGCTATATCAGTATTTATAATTATGTTGTGTAGTTTTATAATGTCGCATTTTTCCCTTTTTATACCCATCAGCTTCGCTTGGAGAAAAGGAATTTCAATGGACAAATAAGAATTCTTCCACGTGGTTATCACGTTATACTTTAAGTTTTAATTGTTTGGTTTCCATCTGTTTTGCATTCTTTCGAAATATTGTCAACACACATTCAACATTAGAAGTAAGTCCGGTAGAAGAGTCCGGTAGTTACGACTATCACGAAATGATGGAATTGCCCAAGCCCAAAAGAAGGTTCAAACCTAAACAACCGAAGACCAGACCATTTAAGAAATCAAGAATCAATATCGTAATGGTCACACGAGCAAAAACAACATAAATATAAATATAAACTTTTTAGACTGAAACAATTACTTAGCCATGATATAATCCTATAAACTAAACAATATAAATATCTCCCAATATTCTATGAAATAAATGTTATCTTTTATCTTATACTCTAAATTCCTGTGCTTCAAAGTACTCTTAAGGCTCTTGTTAAAAAGGCTATCTTACCAATAAGAACAGGTTCACGTGACTATCACGTGCAGGAACTATTAGGTAAGGCTAAGGGATACATCTGAGGATTACAATTGGTAGCACCAGGCGTTTAAAAGAAACAAGAAAACAATATGGCTGAAAATCAAGGAAATACGGCGTCATATAATGACATGGCGGAATTAGTAAATAACTTAGCAAGACTGATGCGTGAAGTGAACAAGAATAAAAATGTCAAGGCAAAAGAACCCGATGAATACTTTGGTGATCGTGATGCGGTTAAAATTGATGGATGGGTATCTGCGGTTGAGAACTATGCTCGTGTCCAAGGAATGGACGATGAAGAACTTGGAATTTATGCTATTGGACTGCTTAAGGATAAAGCTGACACTTGGTATAGAACCATCGAAAAACCAAGAGAAGGTGAAGCATCTCTGGGCTGGCTAGAACTGAAACTGCGCATTGATCGAATTTTTCTGTCCTGAAAACTCGGATTTGATAGCAAGGGATAAAATTGCAAAACTGAAACAAACAGGTGATCTAAATTCGTATATCAATACATTTATGGACTATAAGCTCGCAATCAAGAACATGACGGATGAGGAAGCATGTGACTAAATTCATGCGTGGACTAACTAATGTAAATACGGCTGCTTATGTCCGACAATATTACGATGGTACTTTAAGAACTGCAACAAAATCAGCACTGACTTTCGATAGTGCCCATCACTAAGAAATGTTGTATAGGCCCTTGGTCCGCAATCCTGTTGTCAAACCTTATATTAATGATCCCATAGAACTACATTGGATTGACAGTCGCCAACAAAACAATCGGTTTTGGTGGAAACAACAATAATGGTTCCCGATATGGAAATAGCCGCGGCGGCTATAAGAATAATAGGTCTCGTGCTGGAGGAAACCCTAATTCTGGTGGTGTTTTTTTTTTCTGTAACAAAAGGGGTCATATCAAGCGTTTTTGTAAAGAAAGATAGAACGAAATTAAAAGGTCGGATGATGTAAACAGTCGTCAAAATGGCCACTCTATAGATCTGATTGATATGGAACATGATGTCAGTAATAATGAAAAACAAAAAAAATAAACGTATTGATTTGGACCCTTATGTTTCTGAACCTAGTGACATTGTAGACTATCCTACTTTGGAACCTCAAACAGACAATGACAAAATTGCATATGTTCAGGACCCACATCGAACTATAACAGAATTAATCCCCATCGTCTACCCCAGTAATGATTTAAAGGAAGTACTTGAACATTTGACGGAACTAAACACTCTCGGTACGACGTTACCCTAATATGATGGTAGCTGCTATGTCAATCATTACAAGTGTTAATCGACTTCAGGCGGAAGTGAAAACTATGTATCACCACACATAATTCACGATGACCAAGAACTCATCCCGGTTATGAATCGAAAGGTGGAAACTGCTGGTGGCGAAGTATCCGAAATTAAGTACAAAATAAACTTAAAGGTAAACTTAAACGGTTATGCTACTTCTATTCTGGCGTATGTGTTCCCTACCAAGTTTAATCTCATTTTAGGGCGATCAAGGATAAAACAAGAAAAACCTATTCCTGATTAGGATACCGATACCTGGCTCATCAATAAGGGAAGTATACAATTAAAACCTAAAACACATACAAATCATTCGTCACTCACTTCTATATCCGACCTTAGTTACTTAATATTACATAAGCAAGCTGACAGATATATGAAGAAAGGGGCGGATAGTTTTTACTCTGCATTCGAGACATTGAAAAACCTGATGTAACATACTCAAACAAAGCTGAAGGCAACTACTAGAAATAACTGGTTGAAGAATTTGATGACATTTTCAAGACCAACTTGCCTTGTTCACCTCCGGATCGTGGAATCCAACATATCATCAACACTGGCGACGCGCGATCTATTTCAAGACCAACTTTCAAAATGTCCCCGTTAGAATTAGATGAGTTGAAAGCGCAAATTCAAGAATTACTTAAATTAGGACTAATCCAGCTACGTTGCTCCACTTGGGAAGCACCTGCTCTATTTGATCGGAAAAAAACCAGATCCAGGATCGAAAAAACCGTCTAAACTAAGAATGTGTATCGATTACAGAGCTTTGAACAAACTCACTGTTAGGGATTTGTCGAGTATACCACTACCTGATGAATGTTTAGAAAGACTAGTTCGTGCCAAATACTTTACAAGCATTGATCTCAAGTCAGGATACCATCAACTTCAAATTGCAGAAGATGTTGACAAAACTGCTTTTGACACCCGTTATGGTAAATTCGCTTTTCTCGTACTCCCTTTTGGGTTATCAAATGCTCCGCCCACGTTTCAAAGGTTAATGAACAATGTCCTTGCTGATTGTCTCGATAAATTTGCCTTGGTTTACTTGGATGATATTCTCATTTGGAGTGACAGCCTAGAACAACACAAACAACATGTACGACATGTGTTAGAACTACTACGAAAAGAAAAGCTTATTGTGAATCTGAAAAAATGCAATTTTGGAAAAAAGGAGTTGACTTTTGTGGGTTTTCACATATCAAGTAATGGTGTAAAACCAAGCCCCGAAAAAGTGACAGTTTTAGAACACTGGCCAAGATTAACCAACGTTCAGGAAGTTCGACAATTTATAGGGTTTGCTCAATTTTACAAAAGATTTATTAAAGATTTTGCTTCTATTGCAGCACCTCTTACGGATCTCACTCGTGGCACTGGTCATAAGAAACGCCCTATCACTTGGACTCCGGAGTGCCAACAAAGTTTTGATACATTAAAAAAGGTGCTTACTTCTAATCCAGTACTAAAACTAGTTGACATGAACAAACCGTTTAAAATCGAGGTCGATGCTTCTGATCGTGGATGTGGTGCGGTGCTTTATCAACCTGATGACAATGCTGAATTACAATGGCATCCTATCTGCTTTGAATCTAAAAAGTTTACATTAGGTGAATCACGTATGCCTGCACAAGAAAAAGAATTGCTTGGTATTATTCATGCCTTACGAAAATGGCGTTGT
Source organism: Mucor mucedo (assembly GCF_025094135.1). NCBI lineage: Eukaryota > Fungi > Mucoromycota > Mucoromycetes > Mucorales > Mucoraceae > Mucor > Mucor mucedo. Next base: position 106,558 of record NW_026252382.1, on the reverse strand, counting down.
TACGTTGATGGTTGCCCTGCCGGCTATACGGTGTACTCGAATCATATGCCTCTGCAATATTTTCGATCAAAAGAAAATCCTGCTAGTCGACTCGTACGGTGGATCAATGAAATCGAGGCTATGGGTCCCACTATTGTATATAAAGCAGGAAAAAACAATCAGATTGCTGATGTTTTGTCACGTATGAATTATGCATCCGAAGAAAGGCTCCTGAAAACGAATCTTTAGAACCTGATATGTTATATGCTGCTTGGGATAAATTACCTCCGTTAGTTCGTGCAGACTGGCCTTTACTATATTTGTTACGGGATAAGGTAAAATCAGATGAGATTAATAACGTGTTAAACAAAGAACAAGATAACTTCAGCATTCTCTCCAATCGTATCTCTAGACATGTGAGACTCCCTAATGATGATCAAGTTCATAATGTACCGTATCTACCCTTCGAAGATCGTGCGGATACACTTGCAAAATATCATGAATCGTTAGGCCATGCGGGAATCAAAACCACGCTGTACTATATGCTGGCTCGCTTTTGGTGGCCTGGAATCAAGCAAGACATCGTTGACTAGTTGAAACTCTGTCCCGCGTGCCAATTAAATAGTCGAAAAGGATTAGCTCACAAAGATGTCACGCACCCATTGAAAGTCCCAACTGCATTCGACCGCTGGCATTTAGTTTTTTTGGACCTGCCCACATCTACAAAAGGTAATCGTTGGTTGCTGATCGGTGTTGATTATGCCACAAATTGGTGCGTTGCTCGTGCTATGCCAGTTGCATCAGCGGAAAAGGTTGCCGTTTTTTGTATGAAGAAATTGTCCTGAACTTTGGAAATTTTTCTGAACTGGAAACAGATCGCGGAGCTAACTTTTGTTGTCTATTAATTAAGGAGTATGGCAAACATGTTGGTGTTAATCACAAATCGACATGTGCATACTATCCCCGAACGAACTCCAAGGTTGAACGTTTTAACGATGTCATCAAACAGACGCTTAGAAAATATACCAATGGTGCCATTCATCGTTCGGATGATTTCGTTCACGCTGCTCTCTGGGCCTGTCGTATTTGCGTCCACACTACAACTGGGTTTAGTCCTTATTATTTAACATACCGTAGACAACTGCGCTTACCTGGTGATATCATGCGGCCTTATATTGATTCATCGGTATATAATGACCCTCGCACTGTAGCTGATTTTACTTCACGTGAGTTAGCTTCCCTAGGCCAAGACCGTGCTGCTGCAGAGTTCAGAATAAAAGCTATGGCGGCGAAAGACAAAATTCGGTGGGATGCTGCAATTAAGCGTGTCTCTTTTGAAATTGGTGACATGGTAATGTTAACAAACGAAGGTAAATACGGGTTGGAGCCAACTTTTAAAGGTCCTTATATGGTGGTGAAAATTTTTCCCGAGTTTGGCACTTACAAATTGGAAACCATTGCTGGAGAACCACTGAAATCACTCGTACATGTCGACCGCTTGAAGGCTGTTAATGGCCCGAAGCCTGACAAACCTTGGTTTAATCCAACTGAGACAAAAAAAGTTTGGCGAAATTTTGAAAAAGAAAGTGGCACCCAAGTCTTACAACCAAACATTATACTACCGCCTATTATTGAAAATGACGTCATTGATCATGACGATCCTGTCAATCATACGCCTCAAATGCCTGCCTTTAAACAGTCCTCAAGTCCCATATTAAATGCTGTGCCTGAATTACCTACGGATAATATCACACCTCCGAATACGGATATGCCTCTGATTGATGATATACTCCTGGATACAAATTTTGCAAAAGCTGATTCTATGGTTGACGGTGATATCTCTATGGATGACTCTACTTTTGGTGGCCCCAACTTGATTGGCTCTCCATTATTAGGTGCTCAGAAACTCGCACAGAGCCTAGGGGGGGCTAATGTCAACGCACATCCAACTATAGAAGTAAGTCCGGTAAAAGAGTCAGGTAGTTACGACTAACACGAGATGATGGAATTACTGAAGCCCAAAAGAAGGTTCAAACCTAAACAACCGAAGATCAGACTACTTAAGAAATCAAGAATCAATATCGTAATAGTCAGGCGAACAACAACAACATAAATATAAATATAACTATTTTAGACTGAAACAATTACTTAGCCATGATATAATCCTATAAACTAAACAATATAAATATCTCCCAATATTCTATGAAATAAATGTTATCTTTTATCTTATACTCTAAATTCCTGTGCTTCAAAGTACTCTTAAGGCTCTTGTTAAAAAGGCTGTCTGACCAATTCGAACAGGTTCACGTAACTATCACGTGCGGGAACTATTACGTAAGGCTAAGGGATACATTTAAAGATTACAACATATCAGTCTTGTAATGGGTTATAGTCAGGTTAAGATTCAACTCTCAGTGGTTAATCAGTTAGTAAGTTGATAAGTACTTAAATATATAAAATAGAAGATAATGTTTATTTGATATAAAGCTAGGAGCGGTTTATACTAGTTTGGGGAATATATAGAATGTGATAATAATGGGATAATAATGAATATGTTGATAATGTAATGTTGATATGTATGGTGATAAAATAATAAAAGTATGGTGATAGATATAAAGATTGATTGTGATAAATATAAGTAATCAGGTTGTTGAATGTAGAAGTACTGTTGTGATATTTATAATAAAGTGGTGTTACTTCTTTGGCTTGGTTATCTTGGGTACAAACTTCCTTTTTAAAAGTTTCGCTTTCTTTAAGCGTAATTCGATCTCCAGAGGCATTTCAACATCCGTAATTAAGTCCGGGTCGGGTACAAGAGTCCGGGTCGGAATTTGGTTTAGAGAAGCATCAGACCATCGACAATTGTGGGCTTGACAAGTATGGCAGCGTTCGTCCAGCCAATGAAATAGTTCGGGTCCAAGAATCCGGTACCGAGAATTACTTTGACGTAATGGAGCTCACACGACCCAAAAGAAGATTCAAACCAAAATTAAATAAGACAAGACCAACTAAGAAAACAAAGCTGTATGTCATAAGACCAACAAGACAAAGTTATAAACTACTTTAGTTTATAAAACAATTACGTATATACACACCCAGAGCAGCCATTGCCTTTCTAGGTTTAGTTACACGCGGAATAATGATAATCCTTAAAATAAATGAAAACCATTGGAGGTTTTTTTTTTCGAAAAAAAAAAGGTGCATGGCGTCCCCCCAAGGTTCCTCATTAAGGCATATTTGTGCATCATTGTGATTGTGTTCACTCCCCCAAGCATCCCCACCACCCCCAAATTATTTTTGTCTGACGTGAACGGCTTTTCAAATGGACTTGGCAAAAAAAAACACTGTTTTATTTCGTTTGATGTGTAAAAAAAATATATTAAATGTATGGCAATCTTACGATTTTTTCCAAACTACAACGTGTGTTGAGGAGCCACCAAAAACTACCGAATTTTGACTTGTTGATACTCAAAAGTTAAGAATTATTATTATGCCGCGAGTCAAGCAAAGGAGGTTGCGACATGTCCAGCACGAAAACGACACGATTTTGTTCATGACCAGCAATAGTAAAATCATCGTTAGGGAATCTACGAGTTACAACATTGCCAGCAAGATCTAAAAGGCAACTTTCGTAAATACACATGTCTTGATCATGTGGAATGGCGTTTCGAAGAACAAAATCGTACGCCTCGATTATGAAGTTTTGACCTTCTTTGAAAGCTACCCTACCAAGAGTTAAACCGCTTGACTTGGAGCTTCTAACGTTATAGAACAAGCCGGTGAGCCCTAAGACCAGTTTTATTTTGCTATTATTGTTGTCCAGCAACTCAAGATCGTTTTCTTATAATGTCGAATCATAAGATTGGATTACACTACTGCCGCATGTCTCATAAACAGAAGAAGAAGGGTCTTTCTTGAACAAACCACCTTGACTAATATGACGAAGCATACACTCCTCTGCAAATCAGATAGCAACATCTCTGCCACCATTTTGACGGTTGGTATGGCATAATAGTTCTCGCATGAATTTATGCTGCTGTTCGCCCCTTACAGTTTTAGTGTGTGGACCACCAGCGAAACGTTCAGTATCTTGGGAGATATGAACCAGCAGATGAGACTTCAACCTATTACAGAGAGACGAGAACTTCATCATTGAGATAGCCGCGGTTCCTCCATTTGCTGACCTTCTTCTCGTTATTGTGGTATGGTGGAGAGTGTTGATTGAAGCGATAGTTTCTGACACAGTATGATTTAGCATTTCTTGATAAAAATGAAAATTGTCGATCTTTTCGATATAAACCAAGGAAGCGAGTAGCGACAGATGATCGAAGCAATGGTAGACTGATGAAAAGGAACCTTGATTGTCAGCAAAAATTGTTGGATCTTGAAGCTTTGCCTTTTGGAGAATCGATGGAAAAAGCTGTACGAGAATTTTAAAATCTCTGCCAAGGTAAAAACGATAAGCTGTTAAAGAAGAAGTCAGATTACGATGTAACGCCTTTGAATTATAGTTTCTAAACAACTCTGTAAGCTCTTTCAGCTGGTGATCGTTTAAAAAATAGTCATGCGCAATCTTGAAGCAATACTTCGTCATTCCTAGCAGTAAAGTGTGCAAAATTTCAACAGGCAGATCCTGGGACAAGTCCACAGCCTTCAATTTCAACAACTCCTCGGCACCTGTTATTTTGAATCCAAGATCACTCCAGTTGGTGGATTGCGCGGGATCTTTTATAACCCCTTGATTTGTTACACGTCCTCTGTTCGGAAGAAAGACTGGAGTATCACGGTCTGTTTTTTCAGGATTTATAAAATCGTTGAAATCTTTTGACGTTCTTGGTGCAGCGGCGTATGTTTTGGCAGTATAATCTAATGCGATGGGTTGCTTCCCGGTTGTCAATGGCTTAGCTGGATCAGATTGCCAGTAGCAAAATTGGCAAGGGTGGTTGGCTCTTGAGCCCTTATTGATTGCAAGTTGAGCTTGACGAACATTGTCTCCTCGAAAGAAAAGGACAGGTGCAATCACAAACACATTTTCTTGACGTTTGGAGTCATACATTACCACGCCTTTTTCTAATTCCAGCAAATCTTCAGTTAATGGTTTTATCATTTCCATTGCAGTTACTTTATGGTTGTTAGTGCACAAAAAGAAGTGGTTCTCGTATATGTTGCTTTCGAACAAAGGAAAAGCAGCAACGCTCATGATCCAGCTGTCAAAACAATTCCACTTTTTTGATCTATTTCCACTGCTATCGTCTGAAAACAAAGAAATAGGTACTATGAGAACTGACATCTGTTGATTTGCGGTGATGTATGGTACTCGTTTACGGATCGCAAGACTTTCAACAATCATGGTATGGTGTGGATGTAACAATTGGTTGAAGGGCGTGAATGCAATCTCACCATCGTTACGAATAAACTTGGACAGTAATTTTTGATAACATTGCTCTAGGAGCTCTGTTATGGACATGACCAAAAGAATGCTAGACACTGGAACGTTCACCCTTTTGGAATTAAAAGCCGCGATTTGAAAGTTTTCGAGAAACTCCATGGGGAAAGCATTGACAAAGAGTTGGCCATTTGCAATGAAGAATTTGGCAATGATGTACATTTGTTGCTGACCACCAGAGGTTCGAACAACGTCGCCAATCCATAGATCATCACGATTGTTTGACATCTCTTTGGTTATCATGGGTGATTGAAAGTGAAAATTATCTTTCCATTTACGTCCTTGATTTGGATGGTACCGCTGGTTTGGAGTGAAGTCGGGCAAAGATTGGAGAAGATTGACCTTTTGGGTATTAGCCATGATCAATCGTAAATGACTTGATGGTTTGATATAGAACAATTGGACTGACCGATTGTCTCCTTTTGGAATGATGGCTTTGTCAACCTCAAGGCGAGGGAATTTTATTTTAAGATCATGGCTTTTGCAAATCCGGTCATCCTTAGGTACGCTACTAAGAGGATCGAAACCATCTGATCTTCTTTGAATCAAACCCCTTCCTTGGTGTGATATAACAATTAATTGACGCACCAAATGCATACTTTTTTTTACTATTCTGTTTGAAAATCTATCTTGCGACCCCTTGAAGAACTCAGGACTTTCATTTCCATTTCATTTTTAAAAGGATAAAAAGAATTAGAGCTAAAAATGGATGTACTTTGATAGGTATTAGATCTCTCGATTTCATCATCGCCGGACTCGGAAAGAGATTCATCATCAGATTCAAACGGGTAGGCAAGGTTATCATTGTCATCTTCATCCAAGCTGTCAAACAAATCATTGTCATCAGCGATTTCATCTACTGGATGACGGTTATCGTTTGTAGGAGTACTATCAATGATATTTTAATAAGTATATGTATTTGTGATTTCATATTCATTCTTACTCAACATGTGGATTACTTGCACGCTCATGGACGATTTTTTGATGGCGGTTAAGGTTACTATTGGTCGTGAAATCTTTTTTACAAATAGTGCAAAAAGTATCATTATTGTGAATAGAGAATATGTTAACAGACATTCCTTCGCGTTGTGAGTATAATAAAAATTATGAAGTTTGGCAAAAAACTTTCACTGCCTTCATTTATAGATTTGGTCTCATGCAGTGTAACAAAATTCTAATGCTTTTAAATCACTTTTTTTCTCCTTTCTCTCTTCTTTCTCCCTTTTTTAATTAAAAATACAATTAACTTGTATTTTGTTTTTAAGAAGCCATCGTCTTAAGGTAATTAATACACATATAATAAGAACCTCATTAACAGTTCATTAATCAACAGGAAATGGAATACAAGTACTACCTTGTGTACGATGGGTAACAGCTAGGTAATATACACGCGTTTTTTGTTAATTTTTATTTTCTGTGCATTTATTAACATATCATATCTTGCTTAAAGCTGCTTTTCACTCTTGGCGTTCTGAATTCTAGTAAGGTATGATATTTCCATCTTATTCATAACGTTTTTCTTTCTAAAATAATTTTTTCAGTGTATTTTTCTCTCTGTTTCTCCCTCTCTTGAAATTACAAGGTACGCGTGTTTAGGATAATAACAATACTACCTTTAGGTTCTCTAACATGCTTTTTTACAATAGTATCTTCCTCTTTTTTTTGGTATTTGCTTTTATCGCGTTACGACTGGACATCCCCATCCAAAGCAACCGTTTTTTTATGATTATTTATATACATTTTTATCCAACAAAATTTTATTATTTTGATGCTACGTAATCGCTTTTATAACGTTTTTTGACCCCCAATGGACCCCCATAGACCCCCCAGCTCAATTCCCCCCATTCCCAAAATGGTTCGAAATTAATCACCGATGTTTACAAATAAACCTGCAAAAAATCCTCTGGGTGCGTATGAAATAACAACCTAACTAGATTGTATAAATATCCCCATCATATTTTAAATAAAACAGTATCTTTTATCTCATACTTTATTTTGTACTTGTACTTTAAGAGTACTACTTCTGGCCAATAAGAATAGGTTCACGTGATTATCACGTGTTGTATTATTACGTAAGGATTAACTGGACATCTGAGGTTTAAAATCTTGTCAGTCTTTTTTTCGTAGGTATAGAGCTACTATTTAAAACACGTACTACATATAGCAGGAAGATACTACTATGAGTACAGTCGTATTTTAAGTAAGACGAAAGATGATTTTATTTATTTATGCGCTTTTGGTATTTATACTGTACTATTTAATAGGGCCGAGCCGGACCAAGGACGAGATTCAATAGCCGCTGTCTTTTATAATGCGCTGGCGTTACTGGCTTGAAACTAGGACGCGTCTGTAGCTTACGCGGTATATTTGCTATGACCTCTGGATCTTCAGGACCGACAATCTTATCTTCTTCTTCGATAGTATAACTTAAGTGTTTATTGTTTGAGGATTTATGAGTGCTAATTACTCCCTCGAAATGTTTCATTAATAAATCGTACTAATGTAAATTGTTTCGGGTGGGGGGAAAAGCTTCTGTGGTGTAAATTATTCTATATTATATTTCTAGCCTAGATTGTTAATTTGTTTCGGGCGGCACGTAGATAGGGATACTTAGAAATGGTCATATGTTATAATTTTATACCAACTGGCGTTAAAAACCTAGAACCCATTGTTACTTGTATGAAATGAATGTGTTCCTGTCGACAATTGAACTCGCGCTGTGCTTAGGGGTTTATATTTTGGGCATATGTGTTAACTGTGGAGGTATGAAGCTGTCAAGCCTGTAAATGTCGATGGATCTGATGCCTCCAAGAATTACGTGACTAGCCGGGTTAGTCCGACCCGAAGTCCGGACCTTGACGTAGACATGCCTCTAGAAATCGAGCTTAGGCTCAAGAAGACCAAGAACCAGAAAAGACGATTTGTACCACTCAAGAATAATCATATGAATCGGAAAAGGTCAAAGCTGAATAACACCACTTTATTATATACAACATAACACCACTTCGGGTTCACCTGTTTCATATCGATAACCTGTTTATATTATTCATCATCATTATCATTATCATCATCATCATATTTATTATATTTATCACATCACCTATATCTTTACATTTAGTATATATATCCCTTAACATTAGAACAATAAACCATTATCTTCTATTTGAATATTAAATACTTCTTTACTACTTTCCCATTCTAATTAACTACTAAGAGTTGAATTAAAATAACATTGAACTTACAAAGCATTATCAGTCTTGTAATAGGTTTAATAGGGTTAAGATTCAACTCTCAGTGGTTAATCAGTTAATAAGTAGATATATACTTAAGATATATAAAATAGAAGATAATGTTTATTTGATACAAAGCTAGGAGCTATTTATACTAGTTTGGGGAATATATAGAATGTGATAATAATGTGATAATATGATGTTGATATGTATGGTGATAATATAATAAAAGTATGGTGATAGATATAAAGATTGATTGTGATAAATATAAGTAATCAGGTTATTGAATGTAGAAGTAGTGTTGTGATATTTATAATAAAGTGGTGTTACTTCTTTGGCCGTTTTCTATCGGCATTGGTTATCTTGGGTACAAACTTCCTTTTTAGAAGTTTGGCTTTCTTTAATCGTAATTCGATCTCCAGAGGCATTTCAACGTCCATGGTAGAGTCCGGGTCGGAATGTGGCTTAGAGTAGCATTAGAACCATAAACAATTATGGGCTTGACAAAAACTATCTTTCTTCGATAGTATAACTTAAGTGTTTATTGGTGAGGATGATGAGTACTAGTTACTCCCTCTTATGTTTCGTTTTAAATAATGAAAATATAGTAAAAAATAAAATAAAGTAAAGGTGTGTCTAAAAAACTTCATATGTGATGAAGGAAAAAAGTAAATTATGGGAAAGGGAAAATGTTGCATGAATTTGTTGTTATTTTGACAGGTGATCTTCAGGGTTTAATTTCGCTGATTATATAATCACTTTAATTTGCGGTTGGTGGTTTTAGCCAATGAATAAGCGGGGAGATATCCTCAGGGTCTGGATTCATTTCGTCTTCTGTTGTGTGGCAAAGTGTTTCTATTTTGTTAAATATTTTTGTGATTTGTATCCATTTTTGAATAAAGTAATTTTGCTTTATTCTGTTGCTGGTTTGTTTTGTTGGTAGTTGGTTCAAGATGTAGTCGATAGGTGATGTGACGATTATCGGTACTTGTAATATTTGATGTAACTTTAGACATTGAGTTAAATGATTTCTAGTGGTGTTATTGTTTAATGTTGTGTCGCAGTTTTTACATGTTGTTGGTCGTCCGGGTAGCCATCCCATTCTCCATCTGATTATTCTGCTTCTTTCGAAATTATGCATAGGTAGATACATAATGGGATCATTTGCTATATTTGATCTGCACATGCCTACATAAAATTGTTCACATTGTTTTTGTATCATGTTTTTTTTTAAATACTTATTTATTGCTTCTCGCAGCAATTTTTCGGTAATGAATATGGGAAGGGTTCTTGAGTTTGCTGGCGGGAGTGGTAGAGATTGCCAGATCTCGTTTCTTTTTTGTAATTTTTTGAAATGAGTGTCGCGGGTTGTAATGACTTGTCTCAGCATTGTGTAAATGAGTGTGGTGTTAGGTAGCTGGAATGTGCGGTATATGTTTTTGGCTTGTAACACCATTTTTCGCTCTTCCATTGTTGCTATTTTGTTCATATGTTTTATTGCCTGTGTTGATGACGTTGCATGTCCATGGAATATTTTCCTTATTGCGTTGTCCTGGGCTTTTTCTAGTAGCTTAAATGTTTTTTTGGTTGTATTGATAATAGATAATCCATATTCAAATACTGGTCGAACGAATGTTTTATAAAACCTGAGCGTGAGAAATTTGTCAAACCCGGAGTTATTTGCTCCTATTTGGTGTATCGCTTGCATTGCCCTTGTTCCTTTTGCTGCATTATTTAAAATCATATTTTTATCATCTATACCTGCACTGTTAAAATAAATTCCCAAGTACTTGCAAGATGTTTGGATTTCAATTTGTTGTTCATAGATTGAGTATTGTTGTTCATAGTAATTAATATCTTCGATGTTGCGTATGCTGTTTGTATCTGGTGATAAAATTAAGCTTTTGGCTGGGTTCCATTTATATCCTTTTTCATATGAGTGTTCCTCTGCTAGCTTCAACATTTGTTTTATTTCTTCTGGTGTTCCTATACAAGCTACATCATCTGCAAATAATAATGAATTAAGTGAGTAGGATATATTTTGTATTTCTATTTTTGTTGTATCGGCACCAGTTGCAGCTCTTAATTTTTCGGGTAAAGAATTGATGAAAATAGAGTATAGATGTGGCGATAAGGTTGATCCCTGTAATACACCCGTTTCTGTAGTAAATGGTGTGGTTGATTTTAATCCATTTTGAATAACTTCAATTTGTACTTCATTAAACATTTTTTTCAGTAGTTCTATGAATGGTATGGACATGTTGCTTTTTGTTTTAAGTGTGTTCCAAATGATATTTCTATCTGTTACGTCATAGGCGGATTGTATGTCTAATAGTGCTACAACTGGTGCTTTACCTGTTTTTTGTTTGTGTTTAATAATTAGTTCCTGTAATATTAGCGCTTGGTCTATTGTGGATCTTTTTTCTCTGAATCCCCCCCTGTACTGGATCCAATTTGATGCTTTGATTCAGTAGTGATGCATATATTGAGAATTCAAATATTTTTCTTGTAACACATATGAGACTAATTGGTCTATAGTTTTTTGGATGTTGGGGGTCACCCTTTTTGTATATGGGTATGACTTGGGCTATATTCCATTTTTCTGGGAGGACTGTGTATTTCCAGCATATTTTGAAGATGGCGTAGAGTATTGGTGCTATTGTTTCGGCTATGGGCTGGAACATTTCTGCTTTGAGATGGTCCACTCCTGGTGCTTTATTTTTGGGTAATCTATTAATGGCATCTATAATTGTTTCCACTGTAAAAGGGGGTACTTGTGTATAACCTCCTGGGGGTGGTGCATGATCTAAAGTTAAGTTTTCTATTTGTGTATTTCTGATGTTACCATTAAACGTGTTTTTCCAATTGAGTGTTAGTTTATCGACTGCGTCTTGTGGTCCATCTATGCTTTCAAATGCCACGCGAATTCCTTTATTGGATTTGATGTTTTTAATTTTATTTGTTGCTTTGCTGAATTCCGTTGAGTTTAGTGTGTTGCAGAAGTTTCTAAAGTGTTTATTTTTTTCTGATCTTATTTTTTTTCGTACTTCGTCTGCTAAATCTAGGTGTTCTTTCCAGTATTTTGCTTTATTGATTCCTGTGGCTCTTTTCCACTTTCTATATATTTTTTCTCTTTTTTCTGAAATATTTTGTAATTCTGCCGTCCAAAACCATTTCCATTGTTTTTGTCGTGGTGTTTGTTTATTGATAGTGGCGTCTAGCGATTCATATATTGACGTGCATAAGTTGTTTTCGATGTCATCAATTTTTTCCTGTATTTCATATGTTGGCATAGTGTTGTTGTTATTTATTGTGTCTATTAATGATTGTATGTGGGGTATTTTCTGACGCATGATTGTCCTGTAGTCTAAAATATATTTGTTTTCATTTGTATTTGTTTCTGTATTACCTTGGGTCGTCCCCTGTGTTGGGATTTCCCCTTTTTTCATAAATTTATTTAGTTGCCATAGTTTTCTTGGATGTTCTATTTTTTCTGGTGGGGCTGGTAGTGAGTGTATAAAAGAAAAAAATACTAGTTTGTGGTTGGATCCAAGGGATGCATCATCGTGTATTTCCATATATGGGTCGATTATGTCCTCTTATTTGTTGCTTAAAAATAGATCGATGATGCTTTTTTGATCTTCTGTATTCATGTGTGTTGATCCTTTTATATAGGTTGGTTGTCCATAAGTTAGTTGTTTGTTCCATAAATGTAATCCATTTTCTGCTATAATATTAAGGAGAGATGTACATCGTACATTGGTGATGGGCATATAAGTGTTATTGACTATTCTTCTGTCGCCTAGGTAATTTCCCATTCTGCAATTAAAATCGCCGCATAGGATTATTTTGTCATTGTTCATATTGTGTTTTCTTATTTCTGTGTTGATTATATTTTCGAACTCTTGTGTTGTTACTGTGGGGTTAGGTGGTATGTAAAAGCATATAATGATATAGTTTTTAATTCTGCATGTTAGTACGTATTTGTTTGTAATTGGATCTGTAATGACTGTATGGGGAAATTTCGGGTTAATTAATAAAGTTATTCCGTTTATACCCTTATATCCATTTTCGGCTAGCTGTGCATAATTATTTTTTTGTATCCATGATGTTTTAAATGATTGTGATTCTAGGAGCCATGATTCTGTGATGAAAAAGAGTGAAGTTGAAGGATTGATTTGTTGGAGTGTGAAATCTATTGATTCCTTGGTCATTCCTGTTGCGTTCCATAGTGTGATGTTTAGTTTTTCACACATTAAATATTATTTGGTGGTTTGTTTGTGTCTCGTCGTCGCCTTGGCTTTCTCCAACTGGGGCGGTTTGGTTCTCTTCTGATGTTGATTCTTTGAATATATCCATTGCTTCGACTACGTTTCGTCCTGTTAGTATTTGCTTCAATTGGTCATCACTAATTATTTTTTGTCGGTGAAAACATCTCGCAACTGATTTTTTTACTGGCTCTCTTATAAAGTCGAGTGCTCTCATTGAGCAGTTATTTCTAATTTGCTCTAATTTTGTTGTCTTTTCTTCTTTCGATAATCCTGTAAGTCTGCTATCTCTCAAATGTGAAACATGTAAGTAGTTATATTCTTTTGTTTGTATACCAGCCTGGTCTAATTTTTTTTCTGCCGTCTCTTTGTATTTTTCATGTATTAATAAAAGTACTGTATCCCAGTCAGGGCAGTATGTGTCCAGTACTTGTATGTTGTCAATTCCCACAAAAGCCAGTTTTCTTCTTATTTCTGATGGTTTCATTCTTCTTTTGCAAGGTAAATAATGTTGATGAAATTATTCTCTTCTGTTTTTTCTTCAAATGTTCTTGTGGCTAATTCTAATTGTTTTTTTGATGGATTATTTTGTCGGAAAAACTGGTTTTTTCTTCTTTTGGTCCAGTTGTTGTTATTGTTACTGTTGTTGTTTTGTTGTGTGTTATTATTTTTTGTAGCTTTTAGGTAGGGGAACTCTTCTTGTGAGTTCAAATTGGTTTCCTGGTTGTTTTTATCTTCTGTTTGGTTTATATTGTTAGTGGTTGTTTCATTTTGCTCCTCTGTGTAACCGTTATTATTTTCTGCCCTTCCTTTTCCTTTATCTTTTTTGTCTATTTTTTCCTTTTCTGTTATGTTATTTTTTTGTATCTTTTCCATTTCCCCTAGTTTTTTTTTTAATTCGTTGTTTTCCTTTTTTAATTTTATGTTATCCCTTATCAACTCCTGCATTTTTTTTGTTTCTTTTTCCGTTTTTTCTACTCTTTTTTTTAACATCTTCAATTCAGTTAAAATATCAATTTTTTCTTCTATTCCGTTCTCCTCCTCCTCCATTTCAATGTCTGATATATCCGATATTTCATTTTCGTTATCGTCCTCAAAATCATCTTCCTCTCTCATGTCTAGTTCCATTTGTTCTTCACTTGTTGATTGTGTTTCGTATTTTAAAATGGTTTTCATTTCGTCATATGTTGTTCCTTTTTCGCATTTTTTGCACTTGTATTGTGGCTTAGGGGGTTTACTTTGGTTGCTTCCATTTTTTTGTAGGCTTCCAATTGTGTTACATTTCTTGCATGATATTTGTCCTCTGTGCAATTCATACTGTACTACTACGGCTTCTATTTCTTCCGTATATTGTACTCCCTTTTTTTTTCCTGTTATTGTGTTTTTTTCTCCTATTTGTCTTTTTTTTTCCTTTGTGGCTCTCGACATAATTTCTTGTACCTCTTCCATTGCATAGTGTTTTGTGCATTTTTTGCATGTTAGTACAATCTCTGTACTTTCTTCATCTCCTACTTCCATGTGATCTATTCTGTTGATGTTTATCCATGCTCCTTTGCATTCTTGACATTCGATTTTTTTTTGGTGTTTGTTGAATTTATTAATAAATTCAATTTGATGTTCATTCAAATGCTCCTTGTTTGCTAATTGTATTTCATTGAGCATTTCGTCTATTCCTATTCCGGGAGAAGTTGATGCACTCCTTTACTTTCCGGTAGTGTTCTCCTGATCGATGTTCATTATGCCCAATGCAGATGATGTTGCATTTTCTTCTTCTCTTTTTTTTTGTTGTTCATTTTCATTTGTTTTAGTATTTTTTTGTTGATTTTTGTTGATTTTTCTGGTGCTGGTGGTTGTTGTGTTTTTGTTTAAGGTGGGTGATAGATAGGGGATACCTATCTTGACCTCCTGGTCGGTGGGCGTAGGTTCCTGCGACATGCGTTGTTTGTCCAGGTGATATCTACTGCACGAATTTTTTTAATTAGTTCTTTTTCTAGTTTAATTGCTTTGAATACTGCTTTATCGCGGATTTTAAGGGGGTGGCTTAGTCGAAAAAAAGTATATAAGAACGCGGATTTGCAACGCGCGATAAAACTATCTACTCTTCGATAGTATAACTTAAGTGTTTATTGGTGAGGATGATGAGTACTAGTTACTCCCTCTTATGTTTCGTTTTAAATAATGAAAATATAGTAAAAAATAAAATAAAGTAAAGGTGTGTCTAAAAAACTTCATATGTGATGAAGGAAAAAAAGTTAAAAATGGGAAAGGGAAAATGTTGCATGAATTTGTTGTTATTTTGACAGGTGATCTTCAGGGTTTAATTTCGCTGATTGAATAATCAATTTTAATTTGTTGCTGGTGTTTTTTGAGATCCTTCCGGATTACCTCCGATTGGTTGTTCTTCTGTTGCTGGTTCCTGAAAAATGTCCATTGCTTCGTTCATATTTCTTCCTGTCAATATTTGTTTCAGTTGGTCTTCGGTAATAATGTTTTGGCGGTAAAAGCATCTTGCTACTGATTTTTTTACCGGCTCTCTAATAAATTCTAGTGCTCTCATTGAACAGTTGTTCCTAATTTGCTCCAGTTTTGCTGTTTTTTCTTCTGTCGATAATCCTGTTAATTTGCTGTCTCTTAAATGTGAAATATATAGGTAGTTATATTCCTTTGTGAATATACCCGCCTGTTCCAATTTCTTTTCTGCTGTGTCTTTATATTTTTCGTGTATTAATAGTAGTACTGTATCCCAATCTGGACAGTATGTATCAAGTACTTGAATATTGTCGATTCCTACGAAGGCTAATTTTTTTCTAATTTCGGATGGTTTCATTCGTCTTTTGCATGGTATATGTATGTTTATAAAGTTGTTTTCCTCTTTTTTTTCCTCGAATGTTCTTGTTGCTATTTCCAATTGTTTCTTGGTTGGGTTGTTTTGTCGAAAAAATTGATTTTTTCTTCTTTTGGTCCAATTGTTGTTGTTGTTGTTGTTGTTGATTTGTTGTTGTGCTATATTGCTTTTCGTTGCTTTTAAGTATGGGAACTCGTTTTGTGAGTTCATGTTACTGTTCTGGTTGTTACTTTGGTTTATTTCTTCTGCTTGATATTTGATGTTGTTATTATTTGTTTCCTTGTACTCTTCTTCCTCATTTTCTTCTTCCATTTCTCGCAGTTTCTTTTTTAGTTCAATATTTTCTTTTTTCAGGTTGATGTTCTCCCTAATCAGCTCCTGCATTTTTTTTGTTTCTTTTTCTGTTTTTTCTAATCTTTTCTTTAACAGCTTCATTTCGTTCCAGACATTTATTTCTCCTGTTGATTCATCCTCTTCTTCCATCTCTGTGTCTGTGATATCTGAAACATCATTTTCGTTGTCATCTTCAAATTCACTTTTATCTTCTGTATCTATTTCCATCTGTTCCTCGTTTGTTATTCTTGTTTCATATTTTAAAATAGTTTTCATCTCCGCAAACGTTGTTCCTTTTTCGCAGTGTTTGCATTTGTATTGTGGCTTTGGTGGTTCTCCTTGGTTTCTTCCATTTTTTTGTATAGTTCCAATTGTTCCACATTTGTTGCATGCCATTTTTTCTCTAGCTAATTCATACTGTTCCATAATGGCTTCTACATCTGCTGTGAATTTTAGTTCCCCTCCTTTTTTTTTGTCCTTCCCTGTTGTTCTTGTATCATCTATCTGTCTTTTTTTTTCTTTTGTTACTTTTAATGTCAACTCCTGTGCCTCGTCCATTGTGTATTTTTTTGTGCATTTTTTGCAGGATAGTACTATTTCTGCATATCCTTCTTCTCCAATTTCAATGTAATCAATTCGGTTTATGTTTATCCATGCCCCTTTACATTTGTTGCATTCAATTTGTTTCTGATGTTTATTGAATTTGATGATGAATTCAATTTGTTGTTCGTTTAGATGCTCTTTGTTTGTTAAGTCTATTGTATCCAATGCTTCATTTGTTCCTATTCCAGGGGAGATCGGTGCACTCCTTTTTTTCCTGTTGCATCGCTGTTTGGTTTTTTGTTATCTTGTTCTATATCCATGATACCTAAAGCGGTTGATGGCGTACTTTTTTGTGTTTCCTTTTTGTGTTCTGTTTCTGTTGTTTTCACATTTTTTTGTTGATTCTTATTATTTTTTCTGGTGCTTCTGTTAACTGTTGTTGTTTCATTTAAGGTTGGCGATAAATAAGGGATACCTATCGTAACCTCCTGATCGTTGGGCGTAGGGTCGTGTGACATGCTTTGCTTGTGCAGGTGATATCTACTGCCCGACTTGTTTTATAATTAGTTCCTTTTCTGGTCAAATTGCTTTTATCGCTGATTTTAACGGGTGGCTTGGTCGAAAAAAAGTATGTAAGATGGTGGATTTACAATGCGCGATAAAACTATCTGTCGGTCCTGAAGATCCACAGGTCATAGCAAATATACCGCGTAAGCTACAGACGCGTCCTAGATTTAAGCCAGTAACGCCAGCGCGTTATAAAAGACAGCGGCTATTGAATCTCGTCCTTGGTCCGGCTCGGCCCTATTAAATAGTACAGTATAAATACCAAATGCGCATAAATAAATAAAATCATCTTTCGTCTTACTTAAAATACGACTGTACTCATAGTAGTATCTTCCTGCTATATATAGTACGCGTTTAAATAGTAGCTCTATACCTACGAATAAAAGACTGACAACTGGTAGCACCAGGACGCCGTATCTTACTCTTTTGGTTGAATTTATCACACTGATAAATTGGTCAGGAAACTTAGAAGAAAAGGTGTCCAATACGTACAAGTTTTATTACAAGATTGCAAGTCATTCCGAACATTGAGAGAAACATTCAAGAGCAATAGTCAAGGAAACTTTGGGGATTTATCAGACAGATAAATTTGACGACACTTTAATCGGTGCAGAGAGTTTTACCCACACTTTTTTATCCTTTTATTTTATTTTATTTTTCGTTTGTCTCATTACTCATTTCGACTATAATGGACAACAACAATACGCAAAACGCAAGTAGCAGTAATCCAAGGGCACAAGAGACAGGCAGCTCGTTCTCGACCATGGAAAACTGTTTTATTCAGCTTACCGCAGCAACTTTAGAGAATCAGAAAATGACACGTGAATTTTTTCTGAACCAATCAACAAGACAAGCAAAAGTCACGGAGCCAGACACGTATGATGGTACGCGTAACGCGAATATTATTGACGCTTGGACTAGGGGTGTTGAAAAATATGGCGAATTTTTTACGTGGAACACTACCACAGTTTACAAGTACGCAACGACACTTCTTCGTGGCCGAGCTGAACTATGGCATAGTCAACTGACTCCTGCGGTCGAGGACTGGGATACTTTCAAGGCGCTTTTGGTAACCGAGTTTAGGCCCACAAATGCCGATCTCATCTACCGTGATCAACTTGCAAGCATTAGACAAACCGGTGACATGGAAGGTTACGTTAATGCGTTCATGGATATTTGCCTATCTTTACCGGATCTAACGGACGATGAAAAATGTGATAAGTTCATGAGGGGGGTGGAATCAGATGGTCTTAGAGCCGAACTAAGAAATATTGATCGACGAACAAGAACCATCGGACAATTCTACTCTATTGCAACGAACTACGCTGGCGCACGTGTATTTGTAACACATGGTCAACATAAAGCATCATCATCATCTCAATATGATCCAATGGATCTTGATGCTATTCAACAGAATCGTCGCATCAACTCTTATCAAAACAGTCGTGGTGCCAATCAAGGACAGTACAATCGAGGTAGCAATAACTACAGAGGTGGTCGTGGTCGTGGCCGTGGCCGGGGTACTCAAGGTTATCGTGGAGGGTATCATGGTGGTGGACAACAATACCAAGCGAACTTAAACCCTAACATACAATGCTTTACATGTGGTAACGTGGGTCATTACGCCAGGCAATGTGCTCTAAACAGCAATGCAAGAGCTCCTCTAACCCAAGCACTTCAACCAACTAAGGCTGCTTCTAGTGAACACCCTTCTGCTTTACCATTGAACCTCATCGATTTGGACATATCAGATAATATGGAAAAGGAAGACAATAAAGCTCATAACTATTCTCGTTACGCCTATTTTGATCCTATGTGTGAAATTGAGAATGATGGTAGTCAGGATGTAAACCTTGAGAACCCTTACGTGTGTTATACCTATAATAATATACATACGGGGGAACGACCTTTTGAGCTAAAATCCATATGTCATGATACAGATCACTGTGCTTCTATCCATGTTCTGGACGATACCATGTCGTCCGACCTGATGTACATTTCGGAGTTGACGGCTCTGCGTACAAAAACGGACCTCCCACTATATGATGCTTCAGTACAACTCTATATGAATCATAAGTACGTCCCTATACGAGTACTTATTGATACAGGAGCCACAGAATGCTACATATCTCCGGGTTTGGCAGAACTGGTGGAAGGCAAACGATGTCAGGTGGATCGTCAAGTCGAAACTGCTGGTGGTACTATTGATAACATTGATGAACAAATGTGGTTTGAACTAGATTTACAGGGCTATAAGACACATGTCCCTGCTTTTGTGTACGCCACAAAATTTGATGTTATACTCGGAAACTCCTGGCTGAAGAATAATAAAGCGCATATCACATGCGAGGATGGCTCTATTATTTGTAACAGCAACACTCAAGGCCATAGGATAGTGCCAAATAAAAGCATCAAGGGTGAACCAAATAGCAACGTTGAACTAAACAGCATATATGACGCAGTTGGTAAATACTTGATATCTTCAAAGCAGGTACACCATCTTCGTAAATCAAAAGATGTAGATACGTGTCTTTTGTATGTAGTTGATAAACCCGAGACGAGCGGAGGAGCAGACGATTTTTCTTCTATCATTATCCAGTCATTCCCTTCAGTATTCAAAGATGAGCTGACAGGACTTCCACCAGACCGTGGTTTTCAACACGTTATTGATACGCAGGGTGCAAAACCAGTGAACAGACAAGCATTTCGCATGAGTCCGTTGGAGCTGGATGAGCTCAAGAAACAATTAAAACAACTGTTAGACCTTGGACTAATTCAACCTAGCTCATCACCATGGGGTGCTCCTGTGCTCTTTTGTAGAAAAAAGACAGATAATACTCTTAGAATGTGCATAGATTACCGGGCTCTTAATGCTCTTACACTGCGTAATTCTAGTCCTCTGCCAAGAATTGACGAGTGTTTGGACAGATTGAAAGGTGCTCGCTACTTCACCAGTCTGGATTTAAAAAGTGGATACCATCAGATTCGAATTCAACAAGACGATGTTCCGAAGACTGCGTTCAATACGCGTTATGGAAAATATGAATTTCTGGTATTACCCTTTGGACTCAGCAATGCACCGCCCAGTTTTCAAAATTGGATGAATGATCTATTAGGGGACTTCGTAGACAAATTTGCTCTCGTATACTTGGATGATGTGCTTATCTACAGTAACACTCTAGAGGAACATTTAGAGCATGTGAAAGAGGTATTAAAGAGATTTGAATGTGCAGGACTCATTGTCAACCGGGCGAAGTGTCACTTTGCAAAAGAAAAATTAATTTTCTTAGGGTTTGAAATCTCTGGCCAAGGCATATTACCCTCATCAGCTAAAGTAGCAGCAGTAAGGGACTGGTCTATTCCTCAAACGGTACAGCAAGTACGGCAATTTTTGGGCCTTAGTCAACATTATAGAAGATTCATACCTAATTTCAGCTCAATTGCATCACCGCTTACAGACCTGACGAAGGGAACAGGACACAAAAAGAGAGCCGTAGCTTGGACAGAGGAGTGCCAGAAGAGTTTCGACAAAATCAAGAAATTACTTACATCAGCACCTGTACTTCAGGTACCGGATATGACACGCCCTTTTGTTATCGAAACGGATTCAAGTGATTTTGGTGTTGGGGCAGTGCTTCTTCAACCAGCAACAGAAGATATCCATGCAACAGTTGACAGCAAACACACGACATGGCATCCAGTAGCGTATGAATCGAAGAAGCTATCCGCGGAGGAACAAAAATTTCCGGCCCAGGAGCGTGAGCTTATTGGGATTGTGCATGCGCTTCGTACTTGGAGATGTTTCATAGATGGATGTCAAGCAGGTTATGTCGTATATTCGGATCATAACCCTTTGGTCTACTTTCGTCAGCAAGCAAAACCTACACCACGATTAATCCGATGGATCAGCGAATTGGAGATGTATGCACCTGTCATCAAGTATAAGCCCGGTTCAAGCAACATTGTAGCGGATGCTCTTTCTCGAGCAGAGATTGAGGTATCAACCCAGGGTGGATCAGTACGTTCCTTGGAATCAGACTATTTGTACTCATTATGGGATCGATTATCACCGGGGATGGTTGCGGACTGGCCTTTGCTCTATATCAATAAAGGGGAGGAGAAGGCATCAGATGCTGAACTCAAGGATCTATTACTGAAAGAGCGTGATAAGTTCGTAGTCAAGCATAATCTGGTGTTCCGAAAGATCAAAGTCCAAGATGCAGATAAGAAACTTTGTATAAAAGAAGCCAAGTTTATACCTTTTTCCGAACGAGCTGATTTAGTTCAGAAATATCACGACGATTATGGGCATGCTTCATTCAAGTCTATGATGAACCTATTCACGGGCAGATACTGGTGGCCAACAATGCGTCGAGATATCGAGGAATGGATTGCACCTTGTCCTTCATGCCAAGTTAATAGCAAGAAAATTGTAAAGCATCAGGAGCCAATGCACCCTCTTCCGGTACCACACGCTTTTGAAAGATGGCATATCGATTTTGTAGGTGAGCTACCTTTGACTGTCAACGGAAATAAATGGTTAATTACAGCAGTGGATTACACAACAAACTGGCCGGTAGCTCAAGCGGTACCAGTCGCATCGAAAGAAGCAGTAGCCGACTTTATCTACAAAGAAATTGTCATGAAATTTGGCTGTCCAAAGGAGATTATCACGGATCGGGGCCAGAATTTTTGCAGTGGCTTAGTGGAGGCATATTTGAAACGAGTGGGCGTTAATCACAAGCTTACCTCCGCTTTTCACCCACGAACAAACTCGAAGGTAGAGAGATATAACGCAATCATCAAGGGTATGCTTCGAAAATACGTCAAAGGTAGCATTCATCGCTGGGATGATTATGTGGACACTGCTCTTTGGGCTACCCGTGTACGTGTGCATTCGACCACCGGTTTTTCGCCATACTTCTTGACTTACGGACGAGAACCTAATCTCCCAAGTGATCCAAATCAGCCTTATATTTGCAACGAGTCAATCAATGATCCACGCACTATCGCAGATTTAACCGCAAGGGAGCTAGAATCGTTAGAACAGCATCGAGCAGCAGCAGAATTCAGGTTAAAGGCAATGGGCGAGAAGGATAAGCAAAGATGGGATGCTCTTGTACAACCTATTGACTATGAAATAGGAGATATGGTGCTGGTTTCTCACGAGGGAAAATTTGGTTTGGAGCCCAATTACAAAGGTCCATATATAGTCACTCAAGTCTTAGATGGGTATGGTACGTGCAGATTGGAAACTATTCAAGGTGAACCTCTCAAGTCATTGATTCACAAAGATCGTCTTAAGCCAGCTAAGGGTCCTAAACCTACTGAGGATTGGTACAACCCTACCACTAGTCGCGCGGTAGTCAAAGAAATTACATCCACACGTAGTGGTCGAGGAGGAGGGGGACACCATGTGGTCGTGCCAAATCGTAACAAACAAGATCATGTTGACCCAATTGTAATACCAACACCACCAAGCAACCAAAATATGTCAGCAGCTCATCCCCATCAATCACCTGTGGTAGATTCATCAGATGACAAACCTGAAGTGGTGAATCAACAAGCAGATGCTTCGAGACGGGCGGGTCACACAAAAACCCAAGATGAAGAAGAAAAATGGTTCGAGGCTATGGAGGCAAGTAACATGGACGAGGTAGTTGATTCAAATACCGAGGTAAAGCAAGATACCATCAAGCAATACGATCCACTATCATCATCGTATAGACCGGATGAAGAGAAGGGAGCTACTGGTAGTAATGATTTTCAGCATATCCTAGATGGATACGAAAGTATATCTTCTGGTGACAATATCATCGATGAACACATTTCTGAAGTCAGCTCGCAAGGTCTAGAATCGACCCATTCATCACCCAAGAGTAAGCCAGCTAGGAGAGAAACTACTGAGGACAGCATATCACACACTCAAGCAGCGCCAGTAGCAGCACAAGTTGAGGAAAAGCCCGTAGTACAAGTAGCCAGCTCATCAAAGGAAAAACTAGTTACACCTGGTAGTCCACACGCAATTAAAATGCAAAGTAGTGTCGATTTTTTAAAACAAAAACAGGCCAAGAAACGTGTCACACCTACAAAAATAATGCCAATCAAGGCCACTCCAGTAGCAGTACCTATTTGTGTACCCACAAACTACCCAAGTCAACCGAAAGAAAAATTCAAATTGCCAAAGGAATCAAGTTTCACCTACAGGTCAAAACCGCTATTGCCAGCAAAATTCCATGGTAATTCAGCAAGTATGGGCACTCCAAAGAAGTTTTTAGCCAAGCCAACTACAAACTACAAGGACACAACTAGTAATGAGTGGGGACACTCAATGGTCTCGGAAGGGGGTATTGTCGGTCCTGAAGATCCACAGGGCATAGCAAATATACCGCGTAAGCTACAGACGCGTCCTAGATTTAAGCCAGTAACGCCAGCGCGTTATAAAAGACAGCGGCTATTGAATCTCGTCCTTGGTCCGGCTCGGCCCTATTAAATAGTACAGTATAAATACCAAATGCGCATAAATAAATAAAATCATCTTTCGTCTTACTTAAAATACGACTGTACTCATAGTAGTATCTTCCTGCTATATATAGTACGCGTTTAAATAGTAGCTCTATACCTACGAATAAAAGACTGACAGATTTTTTAAACCTTAAATAATACAAGTACGCATATGTTTAAAAATTGTATCACGTGACTATCACGTGGATCTACACCTACTGGCCAGAAGAATACTCTTCAAAGTACAAGTACAAAATAAAAGATACTGTTTTATTTAAGAGTGGGATATTTATACTATCTAGTTTGGTTGTTATTTCATATATACGTAATTGTTTTATAAACTAAAGTAGTTTATAACTTTGTCTTGTTAGTAGTGTTGGAACTTTTCGAGCTTGCACCGATCTTGCGCCAGTTCGAACGAAGCTCGAACCGAGTTTTTGTACTCAAGCTTGCGCCACTTTTTTTTGGGTTAGAGTGAGCATCGATCGAAGCTCGCTCGGCTAAAATGTCGATAATAGTCACTTTAAAGTTAAGGTCCTTGAAAGACTAGTGATGGTATTTCCCCTTGATTTTAATCTTTTCTTCCCTTTACCATTTTTTTTTTTTTTATTTATGCTCTAATAATTCCAGCTAAAATGCTTTAGACTTAATTGTACAACCAACAAACACATTTAGCATAGAAAATGATACAGTGTTGCACACTAAACCCAACTAAGCCAAATTTTTACAGCAACCATAGTAACATGACGTAGCAGAATTTGTCGTGTTTCCTCCAATAAAGATCGTATAGAATGACCTTCAATATGGTTAAATTATAATATTCGAGTGGTACTCTCATATTACCAGTATAATCTTACAGATTATGTATTGGGAATTATATTATTATTGGTTGTTATGACTCTCTTTAATCTGTTACTGAAGTATCAGCAAATGAGAAATTTTCACTTAATAATTCGGGCCAATCAATATGATAAAATATTGATTGACTTGAGACCATATAATTCTAATTGCCATGTTTCAGAAGATAGAAACAAGCCACTTGTGATATTTGATAAAATGCACGTATAAAAATAATGAGATAAAACGAATATTTTTATTAGGGTAAAAATAGACTAAAGAACTCTGCTGCTATGAAATAATCAATCCTTTTTATATTGCCAACATCTCCTGGATTTATGATGAGTCAACCTTTCTGGTTTTGGAATAAATCTATATTTTAGTCTTCCATCTTGTGTTATCTAAACTCTACTCGTTAGAATTGATTAAAGGTAACGTTGTCCCAGATGTGTGAAACGGGAACACGAGTATTCTGACAAATACTTGGTGCAGTGGCACACTTCTTTGTAAGATCGTGTAACGGATACTGTTAAAAGATACATACTTGTTTGTCAAGTGTAATTGGCAATAGAACATAATAGTTGTAATTGATCATTTATGCTTTAATTTTCTAATGCATAAAATACGATCCCAAATATAGAATATCTTATCGAAATTTGTATATTTGGTTGTAGAAGATAGGTAGCCATTAATTCATACACTATTTCTTTATACTCTTTATAGGCAGTATAATTATATCAACATATAAGTAAATGAACCATTTATACTAATAGCTGTTCTATTCTCTCTATGGGTAGCTAAGCCATTGAGAGAACTATTAATATTAAGTTTCTCTTTCTTATAATTCTTGATTTGATCTGAGAAGATTCTCTTCTCGATCGGTGATATCGTAACTCAGCGGTATAGCTTTCTGTATCCAACTGTCATTCGTATATCGTATTTAGGCCAATCATGTAATCTTTAATATAGAAATATGTACTCGAAGTAGGAGAAGTTGTGTAGCAGTATACATGTGTATGCTGGTATGCAACATTGAAGGTTCTTTTTTATTTCATAATTTAATTATTTGAATGATTTGCTTATTTATTCTTAAGTGAATCGTACCCAAATACGACACCACTACCTATTCTTTACCAGATTCAATCTCCAAGATGTTTTGATATAAAAAGCGTCCTCCCTTTTGCGATGACCTTCTCTCCATAACTTTAATAAAGGATTAACAGAGACTCATTTCTTCAATTCTTTTTCTTCTGTTTTTATCTAATTTTATTATCTCAAAACATCACAGTAGCAGAATTAATTTAAACTTTCATGTTCACAAATTCAACTGTATTATATTTATAGATTCAGTAACAGTTCCGAATTTTGTGTTAAGGCTGATGAAAAAAAAGTTTTTTTCTTTTTCTTTTTCCAACTTCTATTTCTATAAATAACGATTTTATTATCATAACTTTCTGTAATTAACATCACTTTGACGTGCACTTTGTGTAATAAAAAGGGCGAGCGAGTTCGAGCTATCGTATTTGCAACCGAGCTAGTGTTCGGAATGAAGATCGAAACTCCCGAGCGAGCTTCGATCGTGTTCCGGTCGAAGCTCGCTCGAATGCGTTTTTTTGCAGCTCGAGCTCGCTCGAAGTTTCTTAAGCTCGGCTCGGTTGCAAATACGATAGCTCGAACTCGCTCGCCCTTATTATTACACAAAGTGCACGTCAAAGTGATGTTAATTACAGAAAGTTATGATAATAAAATCGTTATTTATAGAAATAGAAGTTGGAAAAAGAAAAAGAAAAAAACTTTTTTTTCACCAGCCTTAAAACCAAATTCGGATAAATCACAAATTATAATACATTTAAATTAATTCTGCTACGTCATGTTACTATGATTGCTGTAAAAATTTGGCTTAGTTGGGTTAAGTGTGCAACACTGTATCATTTTCTATGCTAAATGTGTTTGTTGGTTGTACAATTAAATAAAAGTCTAAAGCATTTTAGTTGGAATTAGACCACCCGATGTCTAAAGAATTTTTAAAATTTCACTAAACTTTTCGTTATTTTTGTGTCACCATTTCCATTTTAATCACTTGTCGTGTAACAAAATAAAAAGCATTACGAAATTATTGTTCAATAAATTCGCAATTAGTGTATTTATCAATTTCGACCCATAATATTGTCCTTTCTTTTTTATTCTTCTAAACATTTTAAATGAACTCAAAGAAAGAAGCCAATAACAACAAAAACAATCAAGTAACACTCTCCTTTGTTGATGCCGACCCAAAAAAAAGAAAGACAGACGGCAGAAAACGTAGAAGAACAGAAGGAAAGAAAGAACAGGAAGAGGATAAAAAACAAATCTCTGATAAAGGAACAAATAAGAGAGGGATATGGACCAAAAAACGTGAAATGGCCGTTTTGACATCATATGTAACCCATAGGCCATTTGCAGTTCCATATAAAACCAGAGGAGTATATTGGGAACGAATTTTGAAAGAGGTCAATGAACAGGACGAAAGTGAAACTCCTTTGAAAAGAGTGGCAATGATTGCCAAATTTCATGATTTACTTGACCAGTATAAGCATTTGTTTTCAGAGAATGTGGTTAATAAGTCGTCTGGAATCAATCGTTTTAATTCGGATATTGAGCGAGCTGCTTATAATGCTTGGAATCAGGTATTTATCTTTACTGAATTACTGATCAGTGATATGACATATTAATAATTTACCTTGTAGTACCAAGAAGATATCAAGTGTTCTGCTGACGAGAAGATAAAGAAACGAGAGGATATAGAGAAAACGGAAAAAAGGGATAAACGTATGCAAGGACTGGCAAAGGAAGGCAAATGTTTTCATAAGAACAAGGGGAAAGAGAGAGACGATGGCCCTTCTACTGCAATAACAGGTTCAGCAATTAATCCTGTAGAAACAACCACTACTGTAGAACCTATTCGAATGATAGAAGACGAGCCGGAGTCTATACTCGAGAGATCAAATGGTCTCCGTCGTAAAGAGCATTCAGAAATAATGAGTGCTCTTCAAACATTGCATGAGGATAATCAAAAGCTTCAACAAATGTTTATGATGTTTTTAAATAAATAAACTTTTAATTATTCAACAATATCAAATTGGCTTCTTTCTCTCATCAATCCTTGTATGTATTCCTCGAGAGATGGTGGCTGCAAATCAAACATCGAAGATACAGTAGATCCATTAATGCAGGTGTGAAAATTCTTGAAAACTGTACTGAGCATATACTTTGTTGCTGGTCTTGTCTGCGAAACAATATTTCCATACTTCCATTTGCATGCTCTAAACAACTGAGAGACTTTGCCGAATTCCATCTCAATTGCTACTCGAACTTTTGACATGGAAAGATTCACTTCGCCTTCGAACTCATTTCTTAGTGGGTTACGATACGGTTGGATGACATGCATTGTGGACCAGTAAGCCTCGTCTCCATAAATACAATACTCGTATTCCGGAGAAATATGCCCAAAGTGCGCTTGAAGACGTTGAAGCATTTGACTTTCGTTCAACATACCTCTGTCATTTCGTCGACCAACGTAAGGACCGGATAAACTGCTGGTAATTCCGTCAGGGGTAGAGATTGCTTGGAACTTGATACAGTGTTGATGCTTCCAACCATTAAATAATGCCTTTTGGTCTGCGTTGATTTTTGGACGGCATGTTTGTTGCATGGTTCCATCGATAAAACCAACAATGTTTGGATAATATGCCCCTTTCTCTAGAATAGCTCTTGAAAACTTTTCGCAATTGGATTTGGAAAACTGTCTCTCGTCAAACTCGAGGCCATACCTGAACTTCTGAAGTAAAATATCTGACAGTCCATTGACAGTTCTTCCAATGTTATCTTCAGCCATACCAAAGATGTCAACCATATCTGATAAGCGACGTGGAAATGAGAGTCGATAAAGAAGCAGAGCCATAGCAAACTCCCTGGTTACCTTGATGCTATTAAATCTTAGTTTATTATCCAAACCGATGAGTTGGCAAATTTGACAAATCTCTTTGTAGGTAAAACGAAACATTTTATAGCACTTTTCTTCTGTCCATGACTCTAAATCAGGTCGCTGATACTTTGCTCTGGTTTTTCTACTGTTGCGCTCCTCAATACGTCGTCTATCAAACATGTACATAGCTATATCATCCATAAAAGTACGAGAGTTCATTTTTAAAGTTTACAAAGAACAGATAAATAATTTGGAGTAGCAAAAAAGGACTTAATGTCGTTATTTTTGTTATGCATTTATGAAATACTAAATGACGCAATTACCATATAATTACGTTGCACTAGTACAAACTCTGTAACACTACGCTAAATGGAATTTTCAAAAATTCTTTAGACATCGGGTGGTCTATTATTAAAGCATAAATAAAAAAAAATGGTAAAGGGAAGAAAAGATTAAAATCAAGGGGAAATGCCATCACTAATCTTTCAAGGACCTTAACTTTAGAGTGACTACTGTGATAATTGAGAATAAAAAGGGAAATGTAAATTGGAAAATAAAGCAAGTAAAGAAATGAGACTCTATAATCCTTTATTATAAGTTGGAGAGTTTGTCATGATAAAAATAGAGGTCCTTTTTATATTCAATTATTACTTCAAGATTTTTCCTGCGCAGATCGAATTGACTATTTACCCGCAAACTGGGAAATGGCAGAATTAGATTTAGAAATCAGTTACATATGAAACATAACTTATTGTTATTTACAAGGAGCTAGTTGACCCATATCCGGCACTTCTAGAGCATTATAGTTTATCCATTCAATGACAGGGTCCTTGATTGGATTACTAAAATAAATTTATGAGAAACTAGAAGATTCGGCAGCTACTCGACCAATCCAGGAACGATTATGAAATCTGATCTCAGTTTGACATATGAGGGAGCTGGTACTGTGTCGTACCAATAGGAATGTATTCGCAATATGGTACTTATAATACATAGGTTATATGTATTATAATTGAGTGACAAGATAAGAGTAATTATATTCGTGGAATTAGGCGTCAAATACGACACATACAATAAAAATCATCGGTAATCCAAATTTATATAAATTATCCAAATTTGGAACTCTGACACATTGAATACAATGGAAGAGCCGATAGAAAATATTACTAGAAATCATTGAAGCAATCTGTCGGCGACAACGTACCCTTGAATTCATGTAGAATTCAACAGTCAGGATAAATTTATGGACTAGCAATTCTAGTAACAGTCAGCTTTCAAAAGAGTATAAATAGACCCCATTATTTCAGTTAAAACTTCAGTCAAATAAGGTAACAAGGACTTATAATCGTACTTATCGTACCATTGTTTTTTTATATACTTTATATTTTTTTATCAAATCAGAAGTAATTGATTTGTAACAATAAGGTTACCATTGATTCATAGTCTTTTTTTTAAGTGAGTTTAAGAAGAAAGAAAGGAAGAAAATGTAAAAAATAAATATTGGGCTTGTGGTGTTTTGGGATAATAAAAATTCAGACAGAAAGGAAATAAAACAAAAGTAGGAATACTTTGAGACTGTTGATATGTTTTATTTAGTTAAAAGAGAATTGGGCATTATCAAGGTCAAAGAATAAAGGATATATATAAGATGTCTGAATTTAAATTATAAAATTATTGCATAATGGAAGTACACTATTTTAGTACAGTGTCTTCTTGCACTATTTTAGTTAAAGACGTGTAGAGACTAAAGAAGTGTATTTTCTTTATCAAGTATGGATGCTGAGATATTTATATTTTAGTGTAGAATGTATGATGTAAGTGTATCTGATGTTATTTTTATGATGATGATTTTATTAGAAGTAAGCCAGATCATCACAGGGCTTACGCCAGTTTTATTTGGTTTTGTGACCTAAAATCCGAATTCTATCTAGTGCATCAGATAGACAACTTATCTCTGCTTTACAACGGTACTACCGCAGAAAATGTTCCGGTTCCCAGGAGCTTGTCAACACAAGTAATGGTGTAGTCAATGGCGTTGTCGGACCTGGTTTGGTGCTATGGTATATATTGTTGCAGCCAATCTAAATTGACTTGGTGTTACACAGGATAGGATCTTTCCTATAAATACGCCCCCTTTTTTTTTTCTAATAAATACTTCTTCAGTTTTATCTTGACTAAAAATCTAGTTTCTTAATAATTTGTAATTGACTCCTTTGTGTTTCCCTCAACTTTCATACTTCTTGTTTATCTTAAAGTCTTTACTTTACATATAACAATTAACTCAAAGTTCATATTTTCACACTCGACTCGAATCTCTTTATTACTAAAACCGTATATAAGATATTGTTTATAATAACATAATTACTTTTCTTTTTAATCTTGGCAATTCGTTTATATTTATATTACTTACGCCCTCTTAAAATCATCGTTGATTATCTTCTTATCCTAAAAAACTTTATATTATAAGATTTCTTAAGTTGACTACTTCCAGTCTGGTGCTCACTTTCATAACTACTTTACTATTAACCTCAGTGTTAATAACCTATCTCCACCTTATCCTTTAAGAACTATTACCAGTGTCTTAACAATATCTCCACTTTTTTCAAAGATCATATCAACGAGTCCAGAAGAGGCAATGAATGTGTTTTGTTTGCTGCATCCCACCTAAAGTAAGATTGGTTGTTTATCGTCATTATTTAGTTATACAGACAATTTTTTTAAGCCTTTATAGCCACTACAACAATTTAACGAGTCAACTTTGTGTCGGTTCCGTCACCTTCTTTTTTGAGACCACATTTGATAGCGTGAATGATTTTCTTGTCTTAATTGACGTGGCTGAATCACATGGAAAAATAGATTAAGACAGATGCATGCCAAAGGGGGTCTTACGTCGCCCTGGTCAACATAAGTATGTTGTTTGTCGTTTCAAAGATATCGTTTATAACGTAGGTCTTGTCCGATACACCGTGTCTGAAAATTATTACAAAGTCATATCGCATCACATTTTCAAGGAATTTCTTTACTCGAAGATGGTGAATGGCAGCAACAATACTTTTTTATATAAAAAAAAATGGTCAACAACTTTGTTGACAAAATCAACAACAGTTGTTTACAACAAACAATCCGCCATAGTGCAGGGTATCAACCCGTGAACTGAATACGTAAACTGTATTAATTAGCCAATAGTATTATTTGCCAAAACCATCGTTTGTACTCGTCAGTGTCGGTCCAATATTTCGAATGTTTTCTTATAAAATCGGTCCAATTTCTTTACCGGTATTGTCGGTCTAACTTTTTCAAAAATTGGACCGATAAAAAGTTTCAGGGTGCATTTCTGGGGAACTGGTCCGGTATTGCTATGTTTATGAATGGTTATACTAGGGAAAGCATAAAAGCAGTAATTACAGGGCTTCGAAAAACTGAAAAGAACAAGTTTAGGGCTGTTGATAAATATAAATCAACTATTACCTGCACTTTATGGTATGAAACTACCACTAAGCAAGTGGTTAGAAGAGGGGACTCCATAAGGAAAATAAAAGGCACGGTAGTTCGTGTCAGCAAAAATTGTTCGAGACGTGTATATAACAGGTCCGTCACGTCCAATCGAGACTAAAACGATTCATTGAACATTGCTCTAATAGGATTTTCAGCATAAGTTTCAGACGATGTCCTAACTTCTCCGCCTTTTTATCGTGGTATGCAAATAAGTAAGTTACTAAAACTATTAGATTAGATATATTTTTTACTAATATAATCCGTTCAAGGTCTAACTTATCTGATAATTTTATGCAAGCCAGATTAGCTAAACAAGGAACTGTTGGCGTCTGTAACTAATTTTGCTCTTTGACTGATCACCAGATATGTCATAAAAGTCAGAAAATGTGCCGATAAAAATACTGCTACAAAAGGAGGATATATGTAAAAGAGTGACCCTTTAGTGGAAATGAGATAGTAGAGTAAATGCGCTCCATACTTCAAATAACATCAAAAATTTAGACATAAACTACTTGATAGCACCACAAAAAAAAAAATTTCAAGTAGACGTTCCTTAAGACCTTGTCGAGAGGAAATATGAATAAGCTTTATATAATTGGGAGATAAAAAGACCAAATTGTGGAATTTATTTTTATTATTACACCAACTTTTGTACACAACCAGCTACAAACGGGTTGTAACTTTTTCTTCAAAAAAAAAAAAAAAAAAAAAAAAAATTTGTGATACATAAATTAACAATTTTACTCTTGTTCATTTCAATAACAAAACGGGTGTACACTACACAATCTTACTATTATGTACAATATGACAGGCCAAACCAATATTCTTGTCATAATCTTACTGCATCGATTTAAGAATCAATGCGCACTTTAAGCTGTAAATAATTGCTTCCTATGTCAATTTTTTTTTTTTTTTTTTTTTTTTTTTTTGATGCTTTTATTGTTATTTGCATCAAATATATCGACTAAGGCTGCCTTCGAACTTGAGTTTTATTTGTGTGAAAAGTCGCCCATGGTTACCATCTAACAAATAAACAATTACGTGAGTTACATAAACTTAAAGCAGTCTATACTGCGTATACTTGTTAAAAGGAGATATACATCACAATGATAGCTGAAAAAATCGGGATCTACTCGACGTCACGAGCTTACTACGCGTCAAATTAAAAAAAAAATGCAGCCATATTATAAAAAACACCTTCTTTTTTCTTCCTTCGTTCCTCATTATGTCGAATCCTGTTGACTTAAAAACCCAAAAATACGATCGTCAATTAAGGTATGCTTGTAAGCAGTTGCTCAAACTTAAATACTTAAATCACTATAAAGACTTTGGGCAACAACCGGACAGCAAGCTTTGGAAGAGGCCAATATTTGTTTACTCAATGCTACTCCAACTGGGTGTGAGATTCTCAAGAATCTCGTTTTACCAGGTACGTTTTTTTTAAATATGCGCGGTTGAGTTTCCAATGATTCTTATCTCAATTACTGCATGAAGGCGTTGGCCATGTAACCATCGTAGATGAGCAAAAAGTTACGAAGCAAGACATACACAACAACTTCTTTTTAGATCCCGACAGCACAGGTCAATCCAAAGCAAAATTAGCGGCAGAATTGCTCCAGGAGCTGAACGAAGATGCTTCTGTTGTGCACATAGAGAGGGTAAGTCAAATTACGGGGAAAAAAAAAGTTGGTATAATTCACTAATATGGTGATATTCGTAGAATCCATCCGATCTTATTCATAACAGTCCTGAGTTCTTTGATCCATTTTCCATGATTGTCACTGTAAATATGGTTCACGATGATATGTTAAAGCTTTCGACTATCTGTAATGAATCCAGTAAAATTTTGATTGCTGTTAAGAATAAGGGTTTGGTCGGAGTCTTTAGCATACAATCACCAGAGCATACAGGTAAGAGGGAAAAAGAAGAGAAGACAACGAATATGATTTTGGTTAACAATTGTGTTAATATTCTGTAGTGATCGAAACGCACCCTGATAATGCAACTGACCTTCGCCTAGCAACCCCATTTCAGCACTTGGTTGATTATGTAGATACTTTCAACTTGGATGAGTTAGATCAAACAGATCATGGCCAAGTACCATTTGTTGTTGTGCTTTTAAAATATGTCGACGCATGGAAAAAGGAAGATAATTCAATCCAAATTCCCTTGTCATACCAGCAGAAAAAGGAGTTGGAAAAAAGGATTGCAGCAGGAAAGAGAACGCCGGATGAAGAGAACTTTGATGAGGCCATTTCCAATGCTTGGAGACTTTGTTCAAATGATCATGTAAGGCAACATTTCTAACTAATGTTCCTCATACTGACCCAATCACTTAGATCTCAGATGAAGTCCGTCATATTTTTGAAGAGCCATCATGTCAGAGTGCCCATAGTGACGTAAGTATTAAAAAGAAGATGGTTTTGTATTGTATTAAAGTAACTCTTTTTTTTTTTGAAAAATAAAGTCACCTCATTTTTGGATTTTAGCCCGAGCAGTACGCGATTTTGTAGAGAATGAAGGCGGTGGACATCTTCCTCTTTCTGGAAAGTTACCTGACATGAAATCTGATACATTAAATTACATTGGTTTACAAAATGTTTATCGTGAAAAAGCTTTATGTGATTTGGAAGCTGTAAAAAAAAGAGTGAGAGGATTTTTGGAAGGTTCTGAGGTTAGTATTCCTGATGAGACCATCGAAATATTTTGCAAAAATGCCTCCAACGTGAGAGTAATCCAATACCGTCCCCTTACCGAGAATCATGTGTTAGCGGAAAAACTAGGTAAAATTTAACATGTAGGATGATGTTTTTTGTAGTTTCTGACCTCATTTTTTGATTAGTTAACTGGGTAAAAACTGATGAGAATATCTGTTATCTCTTGGCCTATTATGGAGCTGACAAGTTCCGTTCAAAGTATGGTCATTTACCTGGTAAGTCTATTATGTATTTAATATAACATTGTCTGATTGTTTTGAGGATAAAGTCTCCCAGGTGGATTTCAATCCATTCAAGGAGGAGGTACAAGCGTATATTGAAAGTTTGGGCGTGTCCTCTGCAGATACTCAAGAGGTCATGTCAAGTGAAGCAACGGATAAGGCTATTCTAAATTTGTAAGTGTCAAAATTTAACACATGCATATCCCGCTAACCTAAAGTTGGCAGTATAAGATTTGGCGATATGGAAACCCCGAATTTGGCTGCTCTTATTGGTGGCTTAGCGGCACAAGAAGCGATTAAATTGATAACTCATCAATATATCCCAATTAATAACACGTGTGTATTTAACGGCATTACTTCAACCAGTAGTGTATTTGAAATATAGTTTAAAATAAATAAATAATACAGGGATAAACATGTAAATTTTAATCGAGGGGAGAAACAATGGTGATTATATAATCACAAGAGATAAATCGGAGGAGAGAGAGAGAGGGAAAGATAGATGACTGTTTTCTAAAAATAATGTAAAAAAAAAAAAAAAGAGAAAAAAAAAGAGAGAGATAGAGATGCTTATAATAATTAAAAAAAAAAATAGGATGAATACAAAAAAGAACATATTTAGGTATTATGTTCCATAATTTCTTGAGGTTTGATTTACTTGGCTCGTTGTTCCTTTTCCATACGAGCAGCAACACAAGCAGTAAGGGCAGCGCCAACACCACTACCATCTCTAGCAAGACCAAGACGAATGGTATTACGGATGTCATTGATTTCGGGTAACATTTCATGAAGAGCTTCATACATTCTAGACTCGAAAGAAGGATAGAATTCATACAGAGAACCATCGATACCAATATCACAACCTCCTTCCTCAATACCGGTATGTTGAACAATAGCAGCAATTGAAGCAGCGGCAAGACGAGCAGCACGCTTACCGACAAGTTCACAGATCTTCTTGATAAATTTAGCCTCGATTGTTGTAATGTCATGTAAGTTGAGATTTGTGTCCAAGATTTCTTTGGTGTTTTCAAAGTCCTTTGAATCATCAGCCTCAATATTGGACATAAAAGCGGTTTCAAAAGACCAATGTCTGGAAATTTCCTTAGACCAAGCAATAGAAGTATGTTCATCACGCTTAAGAAGAAGTTCACGATCAATCATATCGGTTAAGACGTTACGAGAAATTTCACCAAGGTACATACCCGAAATCATTTTTTCATAAATTTGAGCATGAGGATTAATAGATTCACGATCTAACTTGTTATCAAAACGAGTAAGAGGAAGAATTTTACGCTCATTATCAAAAGCCCCAAATTCCATATTAATAATCATCTCGTCAGCAGTGGTCTTACCACCATTCCACTTTCCAATTTTATCCATTTTCTCAATATATGCACCATTTGCACCAGTACCTAAAATAAGACCGGCTAAAGTGGCTGGCTTATTATACGCGTTGGACAAAAGTGTACCGACGGTATCATTGACGAGGGCAGATACTTTCACGGGAACATGTTTTCTCAAAAGGGCATCTTGTAACAACAGGACGGGATCTTTACCGACGGCTCCCGTACATGCAAAACCTTTAGTCCAGGTAGAAAGAATACCGCGATTGATCTAAAAAGATAAGCAAATGTTGTCATTAATTTTAAACGTTATCTTTTTTTTTAAAAAAACCTTAGCTTACCTTGGATTGGAGAACGGGGAAAGAAAAAGTATAGCCCAAGTTGAGTTCAGTTTCTTGATCCTCAAGGCCCTGCTCAGTTAAGAAAGTATCTACACATTCGGCAATATAATCTGTTTACGTAAAAAACAATAAAAAAAAAAAAAGCCATGTTAATCGGAACTCTAATAAGTTTCATCTGGTAATATAAAATTGTTGGGGGGGAAAAAGGAAAAAATAACAAAATAAAACGTACCACACAAGTTACGCATAGGACCAGTCTTTAATTCTTCGGAAACCCGAGACTTTGAAGAAACAGTCTTAAATTTTCCTTGGCCTTCAAGAGTGACAAGAACAACACGCAAATTGGTTCCTCCTAAATCGAGAGCAAGAAAGTGACCTTCTTCCTTACCTGAAAATTACAAGAGAATCTGTCTTGGTAAACCTTCAATATGAGATTAAATGCCTTGGACCTTACCTGTTAAACGACCTTCAACATAAGATGGAATCATCGCCAGTGTTGCGCCTTCCTTTTCCAGACCTTTGTTCATTTCGATAATAAATCGATCGCGAATTTGCTCGAGGTATGTGGTGTCAACTGTAAACTGTTCGATGATATCACGCATGTAGGCTTCTTGTTCGGGAGTTCCACCGAATTCATTCACTTCGAAGGCTTTAGGTGCTTTGATGCCAGACATGATGATGTAATAGGGTTTTTTTGTTTTTGTTTTGTAATATAAAAAAGGGAAAAAAAGAAGAATGTTTAAAAAAAAATATCTAGTTCCTTTTATGCAGCGGACTTTTTTTTCCCAGAAACCCAAAGAAAAGTGGAAAATATTTCAGTTAAACTACCGCAGTGATTTGCATGATAGGGTAACATGCCATAGTGGATGAAGTATACTGACAAAGACGTGTTTTTTATAAATTTTTTTTTAAAAAAAAACCCAAGGGTTGGGATCTTTGTTAAATCTTCTCTCATAGATTAACATCTTGACGGATATATTTATTTACTTACCAAACGATGGATATTAAAAACGGTCATTTAAAATTTAGTATCTTTCTGATCGTACAATGATTACAATTTATAAAATGTTTTTTATTTTAATGCGTGTATGAAATTTCAATTCATACAACATATTTTGACACAAAAATATTGTCTAAGTGTATATAGTATATTTAATGTTACTTCAACGGTACATGTTTATATCTTTTAAACGCCAGTCTAATCATTTATTATAATGACATCGTGATTACGGAGTTCGTACCACCTAAAAAGCTTGAGAAGATCAGATTTGGGCTTTAAAAAAGAGGTCACTTAATTCCAGTCACGCGCAGTCTTTAACCAGTGGCTCTCTCAGGCCTAATGTGATGGCCTAATGACTATCAATGTTTACATATTGTAACCTACTGGTCAGTTTTTTACGCAGATGAGATGCGACAATTTCTCATTTATTTTACATAACAATGATTGCAGTACCCAGTTCAAGATACAGCATCAAGGGGGACTCTTATATCGTTACTCTTTGGGAAGTTGCACCACGTAATTGTGTGTGATTAAATAGCAGTAATGACACTGGTTTCGATGGCGTAAACATTTAACCTCAGACATACCTTCATACAGGAATTTTAGGTTTTTTTTAAGCTTTGCGCGTCTTCTTTTCAAGTATCATTTCTCTAGCTAAAGCTTGCCCGGTTTGTATACTTGACACAAAAAAAAAAAGAAAAAAAAAAGCGAAACGATCATATATCTTTGTAAAAAATATGTTGGTATACAAATACGAACGGAATGTTTGTGAAAAGACAGCGCAAAAGAAAGTTATGTGAAGTCAGATCCCCTACATGGCATAAAGCAATATTACCTAATCGTAATATTTTAAGGAGCTTCAGGTGGATGCTTTATAATTACGCTTTTCTTAGCCTGCGCGAATAATTTATGAAAATAGTGTATAACCCTTCGTCAATGATTGGAATTAGAGCTATTTCAACAGCTATAAGTTGTTAGGTACCAGAGATGTGTAAAGGGCAATAATTCGAATGACTGACATAAGTATATGAAGAATAGCAAGTTGATCTCAGTAAAGCATAAAGACTAATAGTTACTGCGCAATGGATAACAGAATAAAACTACAGTTACTATATATATTCCTGCGTATTTAAATAACAAGTTTCATTAAAAAATTTATTCTTTGCTAATTGTTGTACACCAAGTATTAGCATGCTGTAGAATAAACTCTTGTTGTAGGGTGGATTAAATGGTTATGTCACAGATAGTGGTATTCACCTATTAACGTATTTCATCTAGTGGTTTTTGCCACATACAGAGCAAGCAAATTAAAGTATCGAGATACGATAATCATCTGCTTATTAGAACATGTACTGTAGGTATTACACCTCTATGAGGTATTACATCGTATCACGGTTTTTAAAAAAACGGTCGTCAGTCGCGTCTTTTAAACCAGACGCGGCCTGAAAAAAAAAAAAAAATTATTCTAATTCTTTTTTACCTAAACCTTGCACAATGTCAAAGCGTCAAAGAGAAGAAGCCAATATTGAGTCAATTAGGGCCATCCTTGGAGACATTCCTGTCAAGACGATTGAAGATTTATTGCACAGGTCTAACCAAAATGTCGAGACTGCGGTCAATTTGTATTTCTCGGACCCTTTACCAATTATACCAACACAAACTTCAAAAAACACAAGCAAGCCTAAATTAGAAAAACCAAAAGGAGAAATCAAATATTACATTGGCGATCTCGTTATTACAGGTAATTAGCGATTGTATTGAATAGACGAACCTATTTCTCAACACACACACTTAGGATGGTCCTTATTAAAGGGACCTAGTCCAGTCAAAGAAGGCAGTGTCATTAGCATTATGCGAGATAAAGTGAATAATTACTCCAACAAAATTGTTCGATTTGGATCTGGAGGAAAGGAATTAGGTCGATTACCAAAAGAGGTTGCAGACTACATTGCAGCCCTCATCGATTTTAACCTCTGTAAATTTGAAGGAACACTGGTATGGTGTCCACCTCAGTTGAAAATCGGTGAAGATATGATTATTCTTCTCAAATGCTACATGTTGCCTGCCGCCATGCACACCAATACTTTCATGTCAAGCGTCATTCCAAAAGCGAAGAGGGGCTTCAACAACAGGTCTGTGGAGGAACCATCGACTCTGAGAAAAATAGCGCTTCTCCAAATCTTCAAAAGCTTGGGTTTAAGGCCTGCTCGTTCTTCTATCCAAAGAATGAATGTGGGCAGCGATGACACTTGGGACTTGCTTTTACAAAATGTCGAGACAAAAGCGGAAGAGCCCGAAGAAGACGAAACAAATGAGTTTGACGAAGAAGAGAAAAAGGAAGTGTCAGACGATACGCTTGATCATATATACGAAAAGGCTCAAGTGTTTGATTCACATATTCAACCAATGGAACAACCTGATACAATGGCACTGGAATTGAAGGAATATCAAAAGAGAGTAAGATGCGTATATCAAGTGAAGTAGTAGTCACTAAATGGAAGATAATATATAGGCATTGGCATGGATGACAGCTAAAGAATCGACAGACGCATACGATGACGGGGATATCGATATGCGCGCAATACATCCTTTATGGGAAGAGTATGAGTTCCCAGCTGAATGTGAAGGCGATAACCGTTTCTTTTATTTTAATCCCTACAGTGGTAAAGAAAGGCAAACATGATGAATATGTAACAAAAATAATAATGTATACCGTAGGCGAATTAAGCCTGGAATTTCCAGAAGCATCCTCACAGGAAAAGGGTGGTATTCTAGCTGACGGTAACATGAAACTCCCACCTTTTTGCACTATCCGATTGATTGATGTAAACTGATTAATTTTTTTTTATAGAAATGGGACTCGGTAAAACCATCGAGATACTTAGTTTAATTCATACAAATCGATTTAATCGAGCCACTGACAAACCACCCACACCATTATTTACAAACGAACCTGTTGGAAAAAGTGCGAAAAAGATCATTAAAAAATCGCCTACCACACTTATCGTATGCCCAATGTCTCTACTGGCCCAATGGCGTGATGAGATTATTAGAGGATCTAAGCCCGGCACTATCACAGTTGAGGTTTTCTATGGAGATGAAAGGAGTCATAGCACGATCGAAAAAATGTGCCAATGGAATGGATCTGCGCCCGATGTGTTACTTACAACTTATGGTGTCGTGATGGGCGATTGGAGTAAAGTGCAGACCAATAGCTCGCACGCTTCACCATTGTTCGGCGTTGAGTTCTGGCGTGTTGTTCTTGATGAGGCTCACCAAATCAAGAATAAAACAACGAAAACATCCCTTGCTTGTAGAGACATTAAGTCGAAGCGTCGTTGGGCCGTTACAGGCACACCTATCCAGAATAAGCTTGACGATTTGTATTCACTTGTACGATTCTTAAGACATGAACCCTGGGCCAACCATACCTTCTGGAGAACTTTTATTTCAATACCCTTCGAAAAACAGGACCCTCGTGCTTTGACAGCTGTTCAAAGTGTATTGGAGCCAATTGTTTTACGTCGAACAAAAGCTATGCGCGATAGAAAAGGACGACCTATGGTGCCATTACCACCAAAGACGATCCATATTGAATACTTGACATTTTCACCAGAGGAACAGGATATCTACGATGCTATCTACAATGACTCACAAATCAAGTTTTCATATTTCTGTCAGGCTGGAAAAGTGGGTGTGAATTATGCCTCCATCTTTCAACTCTTGACTCGGTTGAGACAAATCTGCTGTCATCCTTATCTTGCACTGAAAAGTAAAGGAGATGACGAAGAAGTCAAATCAGAAGGCGGAAAGGGTATTCGTTTGGAGGATCTCATTGCAAAACATAATACAAGTAAAGCTTTGACCAACCAGGATATCCCATCCGAACATGGTACTTATGGATTGAATGTGTTGCAAAACATGCTGGCTTTACAAAAGGGGTCCTCACAGTCTGATATGGAGACTCAACACAGTTCACCCATGGACGCCTTATCAACAATGACGGAAGAATGCCCAATTTGTTTCGAAACACCCGAGACAATGATTGCATTGCCTTGTATGCATATGGCCTGTCGGATATGCGTGATGGATTATTTCCAGGTAAAGTAACCTTTATGTGTTTGTGGGAGTCATTGAATTTATGCACTGACCTATTATTTATAGAAAAAAGAAAACGAAGGAGCCGCTGGAGAATGTCCTATCTGCAGACAAGGTCCTATACTCCAAAGCGATTTATTAGAGATCGGACAGAAATCAAATGGGACAGAGACACCAGACTCCCAAAAGGGTAAAAATGTCAAATTTGATATTCGAAAAGCAGTAGGAGGGTTTAGACTCTCTACGAAAATGAACGCGTTAATCAGCCATCTGCGGCAGAATGAAAGGGATAATTGTAAGACTGTTGTGTTTTCACAATTCACTAGTTTCCTGGATTTGATTGGTGAAGCACTCGATTATGAGTGTATTCACTTTACACGATTAGACGGCACGCAATCTCAGGCTCAACGCGAAAAGGTCCTCTCATCATTCTCCAAAGCAGAAGAAGGCTCGGCTTCAGTCTTGTTAATCAGTTTAAGAGCTGGTGGCGTCGGTCTCAATTTGACCTGTGCTAACCGAGTGGTCATGATGGTACAAAATTCATGAGATCATTGGATGGATTTTTGTAACTAAAACGATCTCTTTCCTTTTTTTTTATAGGATCCATGGTGGAACTTTTCGATTGAGGCACAGGCTATTGATCGTGTTCACCGTCTTGGTCAGTTGAAAGATGTCACAGTGACACGATTTGTGATGCGAGATACTGTAGAAGAACGTATCTTAACGATCCAGAACCGTAAGCACGTGCTTGTCAATGAATTATATCAATCTCGAGATCATGCAAAGAACCGAAAGATGGATGACCTTCAATTACTGTTTAGTAAAAGTGGTGCACTTTAGACGATTTTTTTTTTTTTTAAAATGCAGTTGTAAATTGTTAATTTTTATTATGTATATATTATTCATATAAATACATGTCGTATTTATCATTAAAAACAAAAAGTTTTTTTTTTTTTTTATAAAAAGTTCAAACCAAGGCCTAACTGTAAGCCTCTCTTAATTTGGTCACCCTTTGCAGCAGTTAATGGTACACAGTAGTTCAATTCTATACGAGCTATACTATGACGATAAATCAAGCCGAGACCAGCCGAGATACTTGGTGATTTCATA
Organism: Mucor mucedo; assembly: GCF_025094135.1. Lineage (NCBI taxonomy): Eukaryota > Fungi > Mucoromycota > Mucoromycetes > Mucorales > Mucoraceae > Mucor > Mucor mucedo. The sequence continues at coordinate 63,717 of NW_026252382.1, read as the reverse complement.
AGTGCTTGTGCGGTAGATTGAAGGGTTGATCCCGAGGGTACATTTGTACCTGCGTTGATGAAGGCATGTGCTCTAAGTGGTTTACTTTCTAATTTAGGTAAAGGAGCAATAGCACTGATACCAGCTGCCCAATACATATTACCACCAAGAGCGTCACGATAGTCTCTAGGACCGACGCCCGCATTTCTAAAACCACGGATAGACAATGGGCCACCCAACAAGAAACGATCGGATACGGTAGATGCTTTCTTAGGGTCGTCATCGTCACTTAAATTAGCCAGCCAGCCAGCTCTGAAAGTAGTACTCATGACAAATCCTGGATGAAGGCCCAAAAACTCGTCAGTTTCTTTATCTTTCAAAATCTGTCCTCCTCCAAACTGGTGACAGAATTGGGATTCAAGCTCTGTTTTAAAGAAATGAGAATCGCCTAATCCCAAGACACCAGATAACTCCTGAGAGAGACGAAGGTAATGACCATTGGAAGGTAATAATATATCGTCACGACGTTCACGAACAAATACATGGTTGATGGATGACTTGAGAGAATGTCCAACTTCCTTACGAATACTAAATAGACATACATTTTAAGTTTTTTTTTTTCTTTCTTTCTTTTCGCATTCATCATGTATTCTTTACCTGAGTGAAGCACTGGGCGACACACGGTCAATTGAACGCCATGTCATATCGTAACTGAGTTCATGATAGCCAAATCGAGAAAGTGTCTTATAACGTAATCCTGCACCTCTAGCTAACTCTTCATAAGAGGATGTCAATGTATTATTACAGAGGACACGATGTGCATTAAAGTCAATATTCGAATCAGGCGATGCGTTCACAGGTTTTCCAAGCGTAAACTACCCTTGCTGCATTAATAACTTCCCTCCTTTCTTTAATAATCCAACAATCCTTCCTTTTTTTTTTCTTTTTTTTTTTATTTTTACCTGGAATGAAGAGCTATTTCTAGTACCAAAGGAAGCTACAGTTTCTAATAATTCAGCTCCACCAAAAACGTTACGTAAAGTAATTGATCCATTCTTTTTTTCGTTTGTAAATAGAGGTTAGATAAGTGCATTTTTATGAAAAAAAGATCGTCAGTCCTTTTTTACCATATTTCCTTCGTTGTTTCCAATCTCAGTGCCTGTCTTGATAAAGACACGGCTCTTTTCTTTGACTTGATAGACGACATTGATGGATCCTGGTGCAGCAAGAGGATCACTGTCTGTTGCGTTATCCAATAAGATATGAACATGATCAAAGATATCGAGACGCATTAAAGTTTCGGCCACGTCTTGAGACTTATTAATGACATCTGCGACATTTTTGGCTTCTAAAATTTTATTGGTGGCGGTTTGGAGAAAGGAAGGTCGTGTGCTTTTGGTGCCGAGGATAGTGACTGCATTGATATGAGCTTTAGAGCCTGCTGATTCCTCCAACTACAACAAAAAAAAACAATGTTAACATAAAAACTTCGTCATGGAGCTTTTATTAAAAAAAAAAAAAAAAAAAAAAAAAAAAAAAAAAAAAGCATACCAAAGCAAATAAGCGTCTTGAGGCTTCTGCTTGTTGTTGTCTAAAGCGTTGCTCCTCTTCAGTAGGTAACTATCAGAAAGAAAATATATAAATAAAACAATGAATTAGATGCAGCTTGTTTAAAAATTACTTGTGTGTCCTCCATTATAATTGTTTTTTCAACAAAAAAAAAAAAAAATCAACCGTGGAAGGGGGAAAATAACAGCTGGGGAATCTTATGTTTTGGATAGGCCAAATTTCCTGTTTGGGTTCAGCCAGTAAATTCAACAGTCACTGGCACCCTATATTTTTTTTTCTACAGTGTGATGGTATTTTGAATAATTCATGTAACCAGAACATGTAAACATTTATGAGTACTCTATTGTCTACATATATATAAAAAAAAATTGATGCGACATAAATAGCTGTCATACAAACTATTCACAAGGGGAATCATTTACGAAAGCATAATGTAGAATTTACAAAGTTTCCCAAAATTGGTAATAAGTGACGTCGATCGAAGAATTTTTCAAAAAAAAAAAAAAAAAAAAAAAAAGCTGTCAAAGAGCCAGATTTCTTTATATCGCAAAAAAAAAAAGAGAGATCTAAAATAAGCCTTCTTTTTTATTAATCAATCATGGTCACAACGAGTCAACAACAAGGACCTAAAGGAAGTGGAGGTTCAGCATTGAAGAGACTTAAAAAGACACTCCAGGCAGCTGGTGTTGTTGGACAAACCTCCAAAGCGAGTCGATCCAAAAAAGATCGTAAAAGAGGTGCACCTACCGAAGTGGGTCGTAATGATTCTGACAAGAAGCTTTCACTTATTCGTGGTGAATTCAACCCTTTTGAACATAAAATTCAAAAGACAAAGTTCGAAATTCTCGGTCGTAAGATGAAGGGTACCTCTGGTAAACCTAATTTAAGTAAGCAAGTGGGTGAAGAAAACGTAAGTGTTTATTTTGTCATGGATCTGTTGTCGCGCGCAAGAGAGAATCATGTTTGTCTCAAACCTCCCCCCACTTTTTTTTTTTTTTTTCATATATAGCGTAAGAAGACATTGCTCGTAGAAATGAGAAGTAAGAATCGTCGTGGTGGAATTATCGATAAACGTTTCGGTGAGAACAATCCTTCCTTGACACCTGAAGAAAGAATGTTGGAGAGATTCACCCGCGAAAAGCAAAAGTCCTCTCGATCCACCTCCATGTTCAATTTGGACGACGATGAAGAGGATTTATCACTTACTCATTATGGTCAATCCCTTTCTAATATGGACGATTTCGATGATGCTGGTCTTGGACTCAGTGACGATGAAGAGGACAAGAAGCAAATGGACGGTAAAATCGTATCTAGATTGCATTTCGGTGGTTTCGAAGATGAGGGAGGTGAGGATGGTGATAGACATAAATCTAAGCATGAAGTCATGAAGGAGATTATCGCCAAGAGTAAAATGCACAAGGTAAAAAAATAGGTCTCCCAGGAAGGCAGTCTCTCTTTTTTTTTTTTTTTTTTGTATATTAACCTTTGAGTGTAGCTTGAACGTCAAAATGCCAAGCAAGAGGATGATGAATTACGTGAGAACTTGGATGAAGAACTTGACGATATCCGAAGCCTTTTAGAAACAAAGCCTCGTAGACCTTTGCCCTCTCAAAACGCTGTTTTCAAGAGAAACGAAGACGAGAACCCTAGAAACGAAGTATTGGAAGATTACTCCGAGTATGATAAAGCCATCCGTGACCTTGCTACTGACCAACGTGCTCAAGCCACAGACCGTACCAAGACAGAAGAAGAAATTGCCATTGAAGAGAAGGAAAACCTCGAAAAGGCTGAGCGTGCCAGAAAGAGACGTATGGAAGGCCTTGATTCTGAAGATGAAGAAGATAGTTCCAGCAAGAAGAAGTCGCACAAGAAGAGAAAGGGTGCACCTCAAGCTGATGATCTTGATGACGATTTCCTTGCTGAATTAGAAGACGATGTCGCTCAACTTGGTAAAGGTTTGACTCTTGAAGATATCAGAAACAGTCTTGTTGATGACGATGAGGAGGACGATGAAGATGAGGAAGGTGAAGATGAAGATGAAGAGGATGAAGAGGAGGATGAGGAAGATGACGAAGAGGGTGAAACAGACAACTCGGATATTGAAGACATTGAAGAGGACGATGAAGAAGCACCTGTGTTTGGTGAAGATAATGGCGATGATGATATGAATGAGATTGGTAAAGCCGGTGTAGTTCAAAAGAAGAAGGTTGAAGCACCTGTCAAGGTTGAGAAGCGTGAAATTCCCTTCACTTTCGAATGCCCTACTACTCACGAAGAGTTCCTCACTATTCTTGAAGGTCTCGATGCCGAAGATTCCGTTGTGGTTACCAAGCGTATCCGTGTTTTGTACCACATCAAACTTGCCCATGGTAACAAGGAAAAGTTGACCAAGTTTTTGGGTGTTTTGGTCGACCATTTGGCCTATGTTGCATCTACAGTGTACCCTTTGCCTACCTCTGTTCTTCAAGATCTCGGTACCCATGTATTTGAGCTTTCTCAACAATTACCTGAAGCTGCTGCCGAAATCTTTACTGCCAAGTTGAAGAAGATGCACGGTGATATGGCTAAAAAGATGAAGCATACCAGCTCTTCATGGCCCGATGTTGAAGATTTAACTCTTCTCCGTTCTATTGGACAAATCTTTTCTACTTCTGATTTGACTCATCCTGTCGCCACTCCCGCCTTATTGTTCATGTGTCAAGCTTTAGGACAATGCCGCATTTCTTCTGAGATCGACCTCGGCCGCGGTCTGTTTTTGACATTATTGACATATGAGGTAATGTTTATACGGAATTCACACACATTTTACGAGAGGGAACTAAATTTTTTTTTTTTCTTTTTCTGTAATTTTTTTTTTTTTTAGTACCAAACTGTATCCAAGCGCTTTATTCCCGAGAGTCTCAACTTTTTAAACAGAGCTTTGGTGGCACTTGCACCCCAGGAAACCTTCGGAGATCATATTCCCGGTTATTTCCCCATGCCTGAAGGTACATCCGAACTCTCGATTAAGGATACGGAAGCCAAGGAAGCCGCAGTGATTGCTCCTCTTAAATTTGAACAAGTCAATGTTGAAACAGAAGAAGGAAACGATGGACTTCGTCTCTCACTTGTTCAAGGTACACTTCGTATGTTTGAACGTTATTTAAAGCTTTATGCATCTACACCAGCCTTTTTAGAAGTGTTTGAAGACAGTTTAAAGATTGTTTCTAAATTGAGCACACTAAGCTGGCATCAAGAACTGGAGACATTGATCAGTACAGTGCAAGGTCGTCTTGAAAGACAAATCAAATTCTGTAAAGAGAAACGTTCAAAGACACCACTTAGAATGCAAACACATCGTCCCATACCCATTGCTCAACACTTGCCCAAGTTTGAGAAGGCATACTCTATGGATCGTCATTATGATCCCGATCATGAACGTGCTCAATCTCATAAACTCGAGTCCCAACTCAAGAAAGAAAAGAAGGGTGCATTGCGTGAGCTCCGTAAGGATAACCAATTCATTGCTAGAGAAAAGGCTAAGGAGCGTAAGCAAAAGGATGAAGAATATAACAAGATGGTTAAGGGTGTTATGACAATTTTGGAAGGCGAACAATCTGAAATGAAACGTCTGGAACGCGAGAAAGATAAGAAGCATTAAAAAAAAATATAATACAATAGAATAAAAACAACGCACGGCATATTTTTTTTTTTATTATTAGCTTTTTTTGGCATTTTTTTTTTTTTTTAATGAATATTTAGGAAAGATATAAAAAAGGATTAGTAGTAGAAGTTTTTAGAAAACGGGGTCTTGTGACAATATTTAGTTCTCAGGTGTGTAACCTACTATTGGGTAGAACCACTAAAGTGCCATCCCAATATTCAAAACCCCCATGCCAATATTCATCAGGAGTGGTTAGCACCAAAGGGAATAAGGCAGATGGTACCGCACTGTCGTTTATTGGCAGATTCGCCGCGTACTTTCGGTAAGGTATTACGGATTTAGCAGTCTAAGCGGGTTAGGATGGAATTCGTTCTAGTTCTTTTTAGTTTCTATAAAAGGCAATTTTTACCATTCCATATGATCTGGACACCTTTCGTTTTTTGCTCAGGGTAATTTTTGATATTCCGAAACTACCTTGGTGATTGGGTATATTCCACTGGGGCGGTAATAAAGAAATGCTGTGTTTGAGACGATTCCAAATATCTGGTAATTTCATGTACATGGAACTTTTATCATGATATGTAGTTACTGGGAATTCCTTCATGTTATTAATTTTTTCTTTTTTATGTTGCGCCTGATTCCTTCTTTATTTGTGATTTTTTGTGTAATTATTATCCAATGTTTTTCTTCGGCGTTGTACGAAAACCGACAAAAATGCAAAAGGATCGAGAAAAAAAAAACAAGTTTCTATTTATACTAAAAACAGTTGTGTGGTATTTTAATAGAATAGAAAAAAAAAAGATGCAGTTTCTTTTCTAATTAAAACAAATAGCTTATCAATGCGGAAAATTAATAAGAAAATAAGCTTTTTTTTCTAAACACAAACAATTCTATCGGTTCTGACATGTCTTTTTTGCCCTTTTGTCTAGAAAACGTTACACACCTAGCGGTGATATCATAAGATGGCCTAAATAATCTGGATTCTAAATTGTCGTATAATTAGTCATGATGTCATGTCCGACCTGATTCATTTTGCACCAGCATTGACCTCTGTTGATCCTGAAAAAAAAAAAAAAAAATTATTTATATAAATAGTTGGGGTTGCTTGTTTCTTTTTTTTTTCCTTTTTTCTTTTTACTACTCCACACATACATTTCCTTTTCATAAAACATGATGACTGAAGGTAAGGAAATGATAGTCACATCCTTCATTAACACATGGACTAATGAACCAACAGTTGATAATACTATTCCTCTCGCAACTCCCACTCGGTTTTTAATCGAAAGTGGAGAATGGACACTCACGCCACATATTGGTGGCTCAATTCATAACGAAATGAACCCTTTTGATTGTAATTTTCAACAACGCATCACAGCAAAGCCCACTACTGATAAATGGACCCCTAGTCCCACATTAAAATCTGCAGTCATCTATACCTCTCCCGAACCTGAAATGACTTTAGATACAGTAAGATCACCCGAAACTCCACCCATGTCTGCCAGTGAAAGCCCTTCAAGTGCATCTTCTTTCAGCTCTATCTCTGAACAAACCTCACTCCCATATTCTCCTCAACAATCACATACCATGATAAATCCTCAATTCAATAGTTTCTCTCCGGAACAACAGGAGCAAAATCGTCGCAGTAGCCGAATTCAAACTAAGCAACCTTTTTTCTCTGAATATTTAAAAGAAAACGATGGCGATTTTAGCCCTAGATCTGCATCTGTCCAAAGCGGTCGCAAGAGACGCATTGTTTTTGAAGGTGATGATGCAGAAGATCGCAGAAAGAAATTTTTAGAACGTAATCGTGTTGCTGGTAAATAACTGAAAAAAAAAAAAAAAAGTTTCTGAAGTGTTCTTTGACTAATTAAAATTATATTTTTAGCATACAAATGCCGCCAAAAGAAAAAGAACTGGATGCAAGATCTGGAGCAAAAAGCTGAAATTCAAAATCATCACAACGAAGAACTCCGTTCACTGGTGGCACAACTCAAGGAAGAAAGCATGTACTTGCGCAACTTATTACTTACTCACGGTAATTGTGATTGTGATTCTGTACAAGCATACCTTCGAAAGACGTCAGTTGAGATTACTCGAAATGTACAAGTGTTACCGGTGGCACCTCCTATTAGAAGACATTCTACATACGCTCCTACTATGCCAGCCTTTGAAGGTCCCTTTAATCCTATGCCACCATTCCAAGAAACCTCTACAGGTTTAACACCATTTCTTAATACTGTCATTAATAAGTCTGAGCCATCAAACGATTATTTCTCCCAATCCCATGCGGATTCTGCTTAAGAATACGACCTTCATTATATTAGTTCATCGTTTATCCCTCCCTTTCTTTCATATTATGCTTTTTTTTTTCTCATCTCTTCTTTTCTTTTTATACAACATATCTCATGCAATAATCTATCTACCTACCCTCTTTTTTTTTTTCTAAAAAAAAAAAAATAACACTTCATATGCTATCCTTGTTTCTTTCTTTCTCGTTTAATCCATCAGCCTATTGTACATACAAAAATAAAGAGACCTTCATTTTTTTTCTTTTTCTTTTTTTTGTTCTTTCTTTTTTTGTCAATATTCCAGCAATTTGACTAATCGAGGCATAGATATGTTTACTCGGGGTCAGCTATACGAGTTCCGATACCCAATTACAAAAAAGCTTTTTTGTTTCTGTGATGGCGATTATGACATGGTTTTTATTTTCGCCCTAAAATGTATCACATAACCAGCAGTTTGGGTGGTCTTACTTGATTTGGATCCCAATGAAATGAGCCCAGAATAAAAAAGAAAAAAAAAAAAACCAAGATTTGAAAATCGCGATTGGCGGGTGATATTCATTTATCCCAAAAATAATAAATCGAGATGGGCCCGGGTAATGAGATATTAACCATTCATGACGTTTTGTTGATATTTCCCTCTTTTGAAACACTGTCACACAAGAATAAAAGAAAAAGTGTAACATGTAACCCTGTTGGGGGAACAGCTAAAAAAAAATATGCATGGAAATCACTTGATCCTCCGCTCATCGAAATAAAAAGAAAAAAAAAAAAGTGTGATGGTGCAATCAATTTTAGACCGTTATTTTTTTTATTATTATTATGGTGACAGAGTTCTTTATTTTTATTTTACAGTGCGGTCGATGAATGTTGTCCGTTTTAAATTGCCGTCATGTCAGTTACCAAGGGGATGCCACTACAAAAAAAAAAAAAATATCAATTTCTTCTTTCAATCAATCAATCTTTTTTCTTCCTTCCTTTTCCATGCCTGCTAAATAACTAAAAAAAAAAAGGGGGACAAAGATCGATGGGCTAAACTCTCATGATTTGCATTCCCACTGAATATCAAGGAGACTCTTGATTTTGCAGAAAGATGACAATAGTTTCAGGACTGACTTGAAATGTTTCTAATCCAAGTATGGATTATTTTAAGCTTGCCAATATGTTTTATAACAATCAATCAGCTGCCAACTCCCCCATTTAAGCGAACTTTTTACAAAGGTTTGAGCAATAATATGGTGATTTATTATCAATATAGGGTTACTTCTCAGATACTAACTTAGTTATGGAGTTTGGGAGAAAGTACATAGAATATTATCACAAGAGGGCTAATCAATCAAATCTAAACAGATGCTTAGCCCTACAAAACACTCAGGCCCTAGAATTACTAAATCGACTTTACGAAATAGTCAGATTTGCAGAAAAAGTGTTAGTTTTTAATCTATACTTTAATGTTTGCCAATTCGTAACAGCTACACTTTTTTTTTTAATAATAAAAAAAAAAGGGGGGGTCCATAATACAAAGAGCGTATTGAATGAAGTAACCGAAGAAAATTATGACAATCATGCCGAAAATAGTATGATACGTGATGAAGAAAGCAGCATAGGCATAACTTTTACGACAAGCTGAGTGGCACTCGCGTCTAATCTTTAAGTACTTTTTCGTGATGATTTGATCCCATCCTTGTACACAGTGATGGATGTTTCCGTTGAAGTGAGAAATCCGCTATTTGTAAGTAGTGCAACAAGAAACATTTGATTGTTATCTAATCAGTTATATCGTCAATTAATTATCCCTCTCCAGTAATGATATTACAGAACTTGACTGGTTAGAAAGAGAGTTTTTTTTTTTAACGGACAAAACAAGATTTGATGGCATCCTGTTTAAGGCAGATAATAAATCTGTTTCTTCCGCACTTGTTGAATTCGCTGGAGATGTCAACGACAATACTTCATATATAAAGGACACCAATGATATTAAAAAGCTGTACGTCAACATAGGTGTGGATCCATCTTTGCTTGGAAAAATGCTATCATAAACGAAATAGCATGACTGTAAATTTGTTTGTATCATAAATCACAAGCTTATCTTGTTTCTCGTATGCTCATCAATTTAAAACGCTGGCATAAATAGAGTCATACTTGGTAAATCCATTTTCATTAGAGCGAACTGGCTTTAAGAGTTTGACCAGAATAATTTCCCTATCCTAAACAATTTAACCTCACATAAACCTCAGAAAAGGTAAGTCTATAGTATGCATACTCTGATATTACACTCAAGTGTGATTTCCGGTTCGTTAAATGGTGTTAAAAACTATATTGGAATCAGTGATTTCAGTGAACACGCTTCCCGATAAATCGTGAAGACATTTTCTAAATCTTTATTGTAGACATTCTCGCATCCATCTTTTAAAAAACAAGCTGTGGTTTTAAATATATTATTAAGCGTAAGAAATCGCCAATAATTATCCAGATGAAACGACAATTCGACAAAGTAATTTATCAAATTTGACAACGCAATGTTGGCTAATCATTTTTGATTGGGCGCCATTTTTTTTTTTTTTTTTTTTTTTTTGGATTACAGCGCACATATTTGAAAATCGCCAAAAAAAAAAAATCGTATATCCCAAAATTATAGTAAGTCGAGGTGGGCCCGGGTAATGAGATACTAAACATTCATGACGTTTTGTTGATATTTTCTCCCCTGTTGAGACACTGTCGTACATGAATATAAGGGAGTGTAACATGTAACCCTATAGGGAACAGCTAAAATATGCATGGAAATCACTTGATGCACCGCTTATCGAAAAAAATTGTTCACTGGGTACAATCAAATTTAGACTGTTTTTATTTATTCCCTTTTTTTTTTTTTTTTTCTACCCTTTTTTTTTTTTTTTTTTTTTGGTTACTGGATGAGAGTTTTTTGTATTGCAACATTTGTTATTGCTTTTAATAGTGTCGGTTGCCACGTTATCGGACTTGGAAAGCGACAACAGGATGATGCTATAGCTACCCCGGGTATTTCTGAATTACGCCCACTTCCATGGGGAAAAGTAAACTTTATCCATACTACGGATACGCACGGTACGTTGTATTCATCATCATTTATACAAAAGAAGGTAGCTCTGACAAGAAAAAAGTTGTTTAGGTTGGTTAGAGGTAAAAAAAAAAAAAAAAACTATACTAGGTCTAGTAAAACGTGTGTATATTATTGTACTCAAAAGCTTTAAAGGGTCACTTGCTTGAAGGTGCTTATAATGGTGATTTAGGAGACTTTTATTCATTTACGGTAGGATAGGGTCTTGTTTGTATTTTACATAACAACATAGGCTGATATATATATATGTTTATAGATGAGAATGAAACAAAAGGCTCGTCATTTACAAAGGGATTTATTTATTGTCGATACGGGTGATACACACGATGGTAAAATGCAAATAATAAATTGACTCTTTTTTTTTTAAAAAAAAAAAAAAAAAAATCTTTTTCTTTTTAGGAAATGGTCTCAGTGATGTAACGTCACCCAGGGGAAAATTGTCCCAACCCTTGCTTACACACATACCTTATGATATTTTGACTATCGGTAAATTATATTTTTAATGTTTTCTTCTATGGATTTCTTTAAACTTCAGAGACTAACCATAAATAATTAAATCTAGGAAACCATGAGCTTTACGGTAAAAATTAGAAATTAGCCCATCATTCCCAAAATATTATTAAGGTTTTTTTTTTTTTTTTTTTAGTAAATGATGTCACTCAGGATGTGGTAGAAAACTTCAGACCACATTGGAAGGATCGCTATCTGACCTCCAATGTCTATTTTAAGGATTTGAACAATAACAGAACCGTGTCAATTGGGTAACATAATCAATGTTTACATAAATAAACTGACAACTCATCAAAACACAATGATTGATCTACGATCTAGTGAAAAGTATACCTACTTTGAAGGCGAATTCGGTACACGAGTTCTGGCATATGGATTCTTATTCGACTTTAGAAGTCATGGAAATAGGTCGGTCGTAGAAACAGTCCGACATGAAATTGAGCAAGATTGGTTTCTGGATTCTTTAACAGCTCATGAGCCGGATATTATTACTTTGATCGGTCATATTGGTCTTCGGTTTAATGAATTCTATATCTTAATCGATGCTATCCGAAAAGTGTATCCAACTATCCCCATCGCTATTTTGGGCGGGCACACGTAGGTCCCCTCCCTTTATTATTATTTTTTCGGTTAATCATTCTTCCCCTCCTTCGTTTTATATTAAGCTTTTTATTTTTAGGCACATTCGAGATTCTGTAAAATATGATCCTTGGGCCGCAGGTATAGAATCCGGAAGATATTTCGAGACCGTCGGATTCTTTTCAATGGACGCAAGTAGACTAGGAGAGAGAGAGAGGGGGGAAGGGCTTTTTATTTAGCCATAATATGGATGCTGATTTTTTTTTTTTTTTTTAGGATTTTTCAAAGGACAATGTCACTTTTGCCAGACGTTATCTTGATCAAAATAGACAAACCTATATATATCATTCAGTCAATAATAATGAAACTGAGTTTGACACTGAAGTTGGACGCAATATTACAAACACTATTTTTGACCTTCGCAAGGAAAACAGCTTGTCTACTATCTTGGGTTATGCACCGCAAGATTATTATTTAACTGCGGCTGACCCAAAAACCAATTCAAGCGTATTTCATTTGATTATGCAAGGTATGATTCATATATTTATAAGGATTAGAATGTCAACTTTGTCACTAAAATACTATTCTAAAGAGGTATTACCGAAAATTGTGGCCAAAGAGGACTTAAAGAACCCACCTTACTTCCTATTGAATTCGGGTGGTGTTCGCTACGATGTTTACAAGGGGGCATTTTCCAAGGACAACATGTACCAACTGTCGCCCTTTGAAGACGAGTTTTTCTGCATTGAAAATGTGCCACGTGACATTGTTCTGAGACTATTGCCTATTTTAAATAAGGAAGGTGAGGCATTGAAGAAACGAGGCGTGTGGCCTTACAATGAGAGGGTTTCACAAGATCAGCAAGCGTATCTTCATCAACAAGAAGTGCGTACGCCTGGATATGCTACCACAGACGATTTTGGAACCGATGGTAATTTAAATGACCCCCCCCCCCCCCTCAATCACTTTTTTTTTTAAAATTTACTAAAATATGAACTCTCTTATAGGCGATGATACGGTTCATGTTCCAATCCCGTATTTTGACTTGCCTGCATTTGTAGCCAATGATGTGCCTTCTACGGCATTCATTGATATTATCTATGCAGATTTCATTGACTCTCAATTACAAGACTTGTTGTTCCAGCTTTCACACAAGAACTGGACCGTGATTAAGCCGTATGGTAATGTAACCAGCAGTACAATGTGGGTTGATTTCGCTAGCAAATATTGGAGTCCCTGATTGTCTTTTTTTTTTTTTCGGCTATCGGTATATTAGCTTCCCACAGTTAAAAACCGGCCCGAGATTTTTTTTTTTTTTTTTTGCCCTTAATAATTCTCAACTCCCCGCAAATATCTTCACTTATAAAAAAAATAAAATAAAAAATTGGTTCTAATTTTTCTACTTTTTTTTTATTTCTATTAAAACATTGCAAAATTAGGTGAATCATGGCGTCTAGCTCAAAAGACACACCTGGTGTCGGAAAGAGATCTTTAAAGGCACCTCAACTCCGAGATGCTGCTAAACAAAATGCAGAAATAAAGCAAGCTTCAGGCACGATTCGTGTCGGACTCATGCTTATCGGTATTGTCATTGCCGCAGTTGCTTATGCCTTTCCCAACTTGTCTTCCATTCTTAATGGCGAAAAGATTGTTGATCAATGTAAGCAAACTTTAAATCTAGTCCCTCCTTTTTTTTTTTTAAAAAAAAAAAAAAGCTAAACCTTTTTCGTGTAGCTTCATGTCAAAAGTACGCCTTAATGATTGACGCCGGTTCAACAGGATCGCGTATTCATGTGTATCGATTTCACCAATGCACACATCTGGAGCCCGTAAGATTAGAAGAGGAGGAACTTTTCGCACAGACCATTCCCGGTTTATCCGCCTACCCCGACAACCCACAACAAGCTGCGGAATCACTTGACGTTTTATTGAAAGAAGCCCAAGCGCTCGTCCCAGTGCAACTTCAAAAAAGGACACCGATTGCTGTCAAGGCAACCGCTGGTTTACGTCTCTTGGGCCAAACCAAGGGACAAGATATTTTGGATGCAGTGCGTCATCATCTCGAGACCCATTACCCTTTCCCTATCGTCGGTGGTAAAGAGGGTGTAGCTATTATGGATGGTCGTGATGAAGGTGTCTTTGCTTGGATCACCGTGAACTTTTTGTTGGGCAATTTTGACCCTTCCCCTATCTCTCGTCCTACAGCTGCCGTACTGGATTTAGGTGGCGGATCGACTCAAATCGTGTTTGAACCTGATCTTTTAGAAGACGGTACTTTACCCCCACTTCCCGATAACGATTTTAAGTATGTTTTGAACCATGAAGGTCGAGATTACCTGTTGTATCAACATTCCTATCTTGGTTATGGCTTGATGGAAGCCCGTAAACGTATTCATCAACAGGTTTTAGATCAAGCTTTGGAGGATGACTTATCACATGCTTGCTTGCCTCGTGGTCTTGCCTGGGATTACACCAAAGGCACGGACCCTGTCCAATTTCTCGGTGCTGGTAGTTTCTCTGACTGCTTGGGCGTAGCCGATCTCATGTTAAACAAACACAAGGAATGTGATTTCTCACCTTGTTCCTTTGACGGCATTTACCAACCTCCCATTGCCGACACTTTCACGAAGGGACCCATCTATATCTTTTCTTATTTCCATGACCGTACCATTCCTCTTGGTTTACCCGCCTCTTTTCGACTTCCGGAACTGGCCCAATTGACAGAATCGATTTGTTCAGGTGCCTATCTGGAAAATGTGACGGATATTGCATTGAAGGATGAGTTATTGGATCGTCCTGAATGGTGTCTTGATCTCTCGTTTATCTACCGATTACTCTCCTTTGGTTATGAGATTCCCGATGATCGTGAATTAACTGTGGCTAAAAAAATTGATGGTGTGGAGACAGGATGGTGTTTGGGTGCTGCCATTGCTATCTTGGGTGATAATTCTCTTCGGGACTTGACATAAGCTTTTATATATACCAACGATTTTTTTTTTTTTTTTTTTAATATATATATATATTTTTATATATAAAAAAAAACTCCAAACTTACAAAACATATTTTTATTATAATTATTACTCGTTTTTTTTTTATATCACCCAACCGGGAGGAGAGAATACATAGACCATGTCTGAATCCTTGAGGATCAGAGAAGGAACAGGATTAGCATATACAAAGGGTAACTCGTTCCCCAACTCATTATCTGGAGCACGAAACAGACCGATCGACAAGACCTCATGTTTGATCAAGAGGGTTTTAAACAGTGAAGCATAGTTGCGACCGACAAATTCCATGGGCATATGTATGCTGGTGAGATGGGGGGCTAAACGTGCAGCGGCTGAAGCAGTCTTGATTTCGGGCGTGGTGGAAAACAAGTAGGCAGCAGAACCATCATACAGAGGACCGGGCATCCCACACAAGGTCTTGATGATGGATACAATATCTGGCTTATAATAAGTTTGACTGAGCAAGACATTACTGATGAGACTATCTGCAACCACGTCACCTGCTGCATAGGCAGGCGTGTAGAATACATCAATTTCTTCCGCCACATCTTTTCCTTGCAAAAGATGCATAAATTTAATATTGGATTTCTCAACTATTTCAAATAAGCGTCAGTACCTTTATATATATATATATATTGCAAAAAAAAAAAGGGGGGGGAGGAGACTTACTGAGGTTGACAATGGTATATGCATCTTTAGGCCTTTCCTGTAACAACAAGTCTAGGATGTGACTTGCCATGCTATAAACAATGATGCGTAAGTGATTGTTAAAATGAGTGGTCATTGCATAGATGGTACTTTACACAGCAGGACTATCTGAGTTACGTTCATATTGATCCAAGCATTCTTTCTCGCTAAGATGGGTAAAAATTAGAAAATAGAATAAATAGAACAGTTTTTTTTTTTTGTTACCTCATGACTACCACTTGTTTGGCTCTTTTTGCACCTGCTCGAAGAAGATCATCTGGATGCCTACAATTACCCTATTGAAATACCTTAAGTTTTTTTTCTTTTTTTTTTTTTTTTTTGGACCAATATAAACAATCATCGTAATACAAACCTCCATGAAGTAGACTTTGGGAAAGGTATTGATCAGATCGAATATTTTGGGCGACGGCTTTTTCGAGCAAAGCAAAACAATGTCCTGAAGATCTTCAGGTTTAATGTTGGGCGATCTTAGATTATAGATAAACTTAAACATGTTGATCACTTCACGATGTAAGCAGACGAGAACATGTCCATTCATGCCCTCTGTGGAACTAATCGTGACGTCTTCCAGCTCCACAGGTTTTTCAAGCAAATAACAGAGTGGCAAGGAGGTATCATCATCATAATTATCTTCAGAGGAAGAACACTTTCCAATGCGTTTAATTAAGGCACGGCTTCCTGTCAAGATGGCATGTCGTTTCGAAGGGAGTTTTGAAACTGCATAGGATTTTTCGGAAGGAGGTCGGTCGGATCGAGCACTTTTCTGAGACATGTAGGATCGGACCGTGCTTGTGGAGGTAGACGGCTTTTGTTGACCCTGTGGTTGTGGTTGCTGCTGCCGTTGCTGCTGCTGATAGTGAGTGCCAAGCACTTCATGCGTCAGATGATCCTGTTTAGAAGTAATAGGCATAGTGGCGGAAGAAGAGGGCTCATTGTGTGAGATGACATAACCTCCCTGTTGAGTTTCATAAGCTGTTTCAAAAGGGTCCTTATTGTATTCATCTGGTTTACTCTAAACAAATATGAATTAGACAATTATTTTATCTTTTTTTTCTTCTCTCTCTTATGCAATGCATCTATTTTACCAGAGTAGAAATATCTTGGACTTCTTTTGGTCCCTCCGCTATATAAACACACTTATCAGAACTTTGGATTACATATGAATTGCTTGGGTTCAACAGAATTTCAAAGTCATTGCGTGAAGACATGAAGGTCTTGATAGCAAATAAAATCACTTGAGCCTCTTCAAACAAAAACTATTTATAGATAAGTACCAGAGTTTTTTTGTTTTTTTTTTTTTTTTTTTTTGTTTATATTATTACCAATGCCGCTTGTCCAAATGTTAGACCAATGATACATTCAGGTGCGCTTCCTGTATAGATTTCATTACATGATCCATCATCTACGGGAAAAAAAAAATTCCAAGGGAGGGATTAGATGTCTATGCTTTTCCCCTTTTTGGGGGTTGAAATTACGTTACCAAACTGAGCTTGCCATCCTTCATCATAACTATTAATAGGTTGTCTTTGATGAAGCAAATTTGTGAGTAAAGTAGAAGCACCTCTACAACGACAATTCATGGCCAGTAAATATTGTTTAAATTCTCGTACACAAATGATTTCTTTAGCCACTTTTTGATAGATGGCGGTACTGGGAGATAAATTGTAAGTGTAGATAGGAACATCGTGACTAACAGTATGGCAATACAATGACCAAAGTCTAACTGTATTTCGCTCATCTTCTTTGGATGGATCTGAGGCATTTTGATCTTTTTTTTTGGGGGGGGGAGGGGATTAGATGAATAATCATGCGCGCATAATAAAAACAGTAGTAATTACCTGATATTGTAAAGATAGCTTCGGCGTATCTTGCTTCCTACAGATATAGAGAGAGAAAGGTGTTATGATGTTTCATCCATGTGTAAGTATACTATTTTTTTTGTTGTTGTTGTTGTTGCTTACGACACGCAGTAAAGTTTTTTCGTCCTACAATAAACAGATGAGAAATAAAGACATCATCAATCGTAAAAAAAAGTTTATTATTTACCAAAACAGATCCGTGAAGAAATTGCACTCGATGACCCCATATTGAATTACGTTCCATCATTTTCAATTGCTCTGTCGGTCGATTGATATCCAGAAAGACTACACTTAGATGAAATTCTGTATTTTCCTATTCAATTGTATAAGTAAAATATAACCCCCCCCCCTTTTTTTTTCCCGCATTATTTTACTCACTGTATTTAAAAATCCATCAAGGATCTCAATCACTTGGTCTGGTGTGAAAGAACCCACGATAAGAATAAACGGCGTAGATCCTTTACTAACATGACCTTCACCATCTAAGCGCTATTTAATATGCGTACCATGGAGATGCTTTCATTAAGGCGGGGCCCTTACCTTTGCGTTTCCGAAAAGTCTCGGATACATCGCCAATAAGACCAGGCAGTACAGAAAGTGCAATTACGATTAAGAGCATCATTACTACTCTGCTGCCTTGTGTATTAGGTGTGATATCTACATTGGCACTATTTTAGTAATAATGAGGTATTTTTTTTTCTCTCTCTTTCTTTCTTCGTACCACCATAACCGACGGTTGACAGTGTCACCATCACGACATACCTAAAAATAAAAATAAAATAAAAATCAATCCATTGAGACCTAGTTATAAGAGAGTTTGTCAAGAAACTTACAAGGATTCCAGAATGGTATAATTATGATCGCCAAATGTTACTTCTGTATATTGAAATGCACATGTTCCATTATACAATAGTACAACTAAAGTACTAACGAGGTGTATTAATTTCGTTTTTAAAGGGTCGATGGGCTTATCTAAGGTTTTTTTTTTTTGTGCGGGGTGCGATGAATGTTTTGTTTATATGTTACATGTTTGTCTATTTACCTGTGATTTGTAAATTGATTTTAATTTTCATGACACTTTTGATTCTCAAGAGCAAGACCCAACTTCGAATGAAATACGGCACTGATGATAAGGGGAGGGGAGGGGGGAGGGTTAGATTTTCATGAAATAAACTGGGTAAAATACGTTTACCATATATATATTGACCATGAGGGATATAAGTTGAGATTAGAAAAGGAATTGTAGTCAGCATCTCAATGCAAAACCTAAAACTAAATAAGACCGCTGTAGGATGCTTTGTGATGAAAAATCCTAACAGAAATAAAAATTTGATTAAAGATTACATGAGTTGTGTACATATTTTATAAGCGCGCGCGGTACGCGTGTGTGTGTATGTGTGTATGAGGGCTTTATTCACTTACGGATGGCAAATGAACACAGATCCCAATAGGTCAATGCTAGACACACTAGCCTAGTTATCAAAAGAAGGAAAATCATGTTATATTACTTTTCCTCTCATGAGTCACTTATTAAAAAAAAAAAAAATTAATATACCATAAATCATAAGATCTGTATTTATAAAGCCAAGGCGGGTACAGATTCACATCTGCTTCTTCCTTCATTTCGACCAGATATGCAATACAAAATATGAGATCAACTAATAAATCTAAATTAACCTAATATATAAACTCTTAATGACTTTTTTTTTGCTTATGCATAAATATAAAAAAACTTTTTACAAATAAAATGATGGTCTTTTTGGCAAAGAGCAGGCTTTTCATAAAGGCAATGTGTGGATTATACATGAAAAAGTGCTGCATGCGCTCTGTAAAAGATCTTTTCTGAGTGTCATGTCTAATAATAATAATAATAAAAAATAATTAAATAACACTTTTTCCCCCCCTAAGCTAATAGAGAATACAACAACAATAATAATAAAAAAAAAAAGGGATAAGGTTTACCGAGCTTTTCTTCTTTCATATCTGTAATTTGCACGAACTGTACTTAAATTGACATGAGACTGACGCATAAACAATCCGTCCAACGAACGATTTGTTGGTATTGATTCAATCACTTCTTTTGCCCTATATATAAAAATTATATATACAAATAATAAACAATCCAAATCATTCCACCTTCTCAATCACACACACAAACAATAATAATTACTTTGGATCTAGCGCAGGTAAGACAAGATCAGTGGGACGTTCGTCTTCATCGCAGGAAGAAGAACCGTTTCGTTTGGGTAAAATTGAAAGTCGCGCTGACAATTTAGGTTTGCAACACTGTCGTTGTTCCATACGCCGTTTTTTTCGCTTGACAATACTACTACTGTGATTACTTGCTCTTTCGTCTGCATCACTGTTGCCTCTCGACGACGATTCATCGCTGGAAGGTGGGGGAATGGTGCCGTAGTTGGTTGTTTCAACGCATAAACTATTCTCTTCATCGTTCGCTTTCTGTCTACCAGAGAGCATTTTTGGTTTTTTTTTTTAAAAAAAAAGAGAGAGTTAAAGAAGAGAAATAAAAAGGGGAAAGGATAAGAACAGTTCTTGCTTATAAGCCTTCACACGTCACACACATATACACACACACACACACACACACATAATAAAAGGTGATGCGGCATTTTTTCTATTGAGGGTAATTTCACTTTGACCGCACGTGGAAAAATAGAGAACATCCCCCCTCAAAACACTGTGCAATTTTTTTTTCTTTTTTGGCCGGGGAAAAGAGAAGTGATAGACCTTTATAAGATATATAATCATGCACAGCTGTTTATCTCTCCCTAATATGGTCTAGACTTTCTGTTTAAAAAGTGAAAACTGTATATTATTTATTTTTTATTGATGAATAAAAAAATGAAGGAGTTTACTCTTCAGCAACAACAGGAGCAGCCTTCTTGGGCTCATCACCAGTAGCTCTGGTGTAGATAACTTGAGCGTGATGGCGAGAGATGGCCTTGATCAAACCTTGGGCTTCGAGCTCACGGATGGCAACACGAGCCAAAGAACCGTTCAACTTAAGACGATCAACCAAAACGGATTGAGAGATGAGCTTGTAGGTAGGGACTTCCTTGAACAAACGATCGTAGGTAGGCTTGTCGAGAATAACAATGTTGTTAGACTTATCCTTAACCTTCTTAGCGGACCACTTCTTCTTGGCCTTCTTTCCACCAGAGGATGAGCTAGGCTTACCAGCAACGTCTTTTTTAGCCTAATTGTTTAAACACATTGTTAGTTTAATAGTTCTTTTTTTTTTTTCAAACAGTCGAAATGTAAAAAAAAATAGAGAGAATGACGGAAACATAAGCCAACAGTAAAATATCCCATCCACCTTCACTATCTGATTTTTTTTTCTTTTCATCTTCTCCCACTCCTTTTCATCCATCCATCCTCTTCTTTTAAATCATGTTGCATCGGTTAATCGTCATTTACTGTTGTTGGCTTCCATCATCTCTTTCTTTTTTTTTTTTTCAAATCTTCTATAATAGTGCTGTATGTACGAACCATTTTTGATTAGAGGAGGAACAAAACTATGGCAGCCTGCCACACTTGTTCTTGTAGCTCGCTTTTCGCCGCGGAGATCCTTTTTCCTTCCCCGCAAGTCACACTTTCGGTCCGGACATTTTTTTTTTTTTTTTTTCTTAAATTTCTGAGATTGGGGAGAAAGGTGACTTTGAAATTATCAAAAATCGTGCTAAATACCTTTCCCATATAATTTTGACAGGTAGTCAAGCGGAATTAGGGAAAGCTTAAATTTTTTTTTTTTTTATAGTGGTTAGTTTCGTTTTGATAGAACCCTGGTTTTGATGCATGCACAAAATCAGTATTGTTGAGGTGTAGAATAGTTACTAAAGAGCCAAAAGGATACAGGAGAGTTGATTAAAAATGATTTCAAAAGCTTCGAGAAAAAACAAAAACCCATCTTATAAGTGAGGCTATGAGTAGAAAGTTCACTAATAAATGAGGTTTAGTCCCCCATGCCGAAGTTTATCCCCTCATATATGCATATTGTACTAAAAAGCAATGCTTTTCATTTATATCAATCAGATCCAAGCTAAGACAAGTGAGATCAAAAGTCAAAACTTGAGAGAAATGACTGCATTACTTTCATGTCATCGAAACCTGATCTACTAGACATGTTTAATATTGGAAACTTATCTGCGGTACATAAAAAGAATGCACACTTGAAAATAAAGAAGGCCTTGTCATGGATGATTAAAAAATGTCAAGTGTTTAAATTATTCCAATGATATTAAACCAGAGACATTTAAAAGAAATCCTAAACCCTTCGAACGTTACAACCAGCACTCGAAAGACAATAACCTTCTTTTTTTTTTCTTCTTCTTCTTATTGTAAAATAATTATCACTTCCATCTTGTCCAAACTTTATCTTGTACACTACCAAAATTAAAAAAAAAAAAAACTGAACCCTTACATGGCCCCATAATGATGCAAATAAAAAGAAAAACGTGCTTTTCGGTTTGACAAAGAACAGATGGTTCCGGCCTGATACATAATCAGTAGCTGATATCAAAAGCTGCACTAACGTCATCCTTCCCCAAATGTATAATAATCTAATAACAGCAACAAAAAAAAAAAAAGACGAAAATGCAGTAGATGACGTTTCTAATGAAAATGTCGTATGAAAAAACGTGCCCTTTGCTTTTGTAACGATTTTGACATATGTTTGCCACCCTTATTCTGTTTATTTTAAACTCTCTTTTTTTATTTAAAAAAAAAAAAATCTTAATTTTCTTATTGCTCATCGCATCATGTAATGCACTCTGCGGGTTCACTTTGTCGGCAATATGACTTACAGATGCAATGTATGAGGATAAAAAAAAAAAAGCTCATCTGGATGATGATGCCTCATACACACGATATCATATCGGCATGATGAATGGCAACATAAAAAAAAAAAAAATGAGCTTATGCCGGTATTTTCGGTATACTATTGCAATGACATCCTCATTTTCTCTCTCTCTCTCTTTTTTTTTCCTTATACAAATGTATAAATATGAATGCATTTAGTTATTTCATTTTTTTTTTTATTATTATTATTCTAAAAAACCTCATCTCTTTACATACTTATCTTCATATGCAATTCACTGCCACATTAACTCTTCTTGCTTTAGTAGCTTTCTTTGGTACAGCCATGTCATCACCTACACCCGATGAATACCACAAGGAAATAGGATGTTTCGCTTATCCAGCCACCACAAGAACCCCTTTCTGCACTCCAAATTAAAAAAAAAAAAACCTTGTTCCCCTCAAATTTTTTTTTCTTTTTATATGCGTTGTAACAGTACACTCTCTTCTATTTATATCTAGTCATTGACCTATTTATCATCCCTTCCCCACACTTTCAAATCATATAATAAATTATTATATTTTAATGACCAGTCTACTTTTTAGTAATAAAGCATCTTTTCCTGTCAATAAAGTGTTGTATTTAGTCATCTGGTATTTTTTTTTTTTTTTTTGTTTATCGTTAACTTTCCAACATGTTTGGCCGATACCGTTGTTAGACCGAATGCAAAATAATTAACCGTCCTTGTAAATTTGACTTTTTTTTTCCCGCTTATAAAGGTTAAAGCTATTAAATTCACCATTCTCACATCTCTTCTGCTGTTTCTTTCCTTTCAATCTGTCATCAGTGGTAAATGTTTTGTAAAATAGTCGAAACTACTAGTAGGTAATTAATACTTGTCATAATATTAGAGGCTGCTTTTCTTTGAGAACTTCATTCGATTTTTTACAGGCGTATAGTATATTAGAACGATGTTACCGTTTTATAGGTACAAAGTGAGATATTTCATTTAAAATTTGTTTTGTTTACCAGTAAGCTTACTATATTGTACAAGTCATAATGCGGAGAAAAGTTGCTCCATTAAAGAATTTCTGTAGCATCAATGATAGTTACACAGTAACTGAGATCTTAAAAACCCAAATTCATCGGTTGCTATTGTAAAAAATTTAAAGTTTATGATTTGCAAATAATCAATAACAACCTTATTTCCTGTCTTGCTGTACAACCAATGATTCGAATAGAACACGTTAACCTTAAGCCCCACTGCTAAACTTGCCGTTTCTTCTCCTTTTCTTTTCCTTTTCTTTTTCCTTTGTGATGTTCTTCTCTAGTTATATGGACTTATTTCAATGGAATGGTAATAATGTGTGTGACATTTATAATAATTTAAAGAGTTGTGATTTGTTGCTACTATTAATTTAAGGCAAGTATTCAAGATATTTACAGAAATGTCTTAAAATGGCTTGTATATTCATGAAGCCTGTTAATGGAATGATGATTTAATAACGATCAGCTAATGTTGGTAATAATGGATGAGCGAAGCATAGTTATTATACCTTGATCGAATCAAAGATTACAATTGGCTTACAAGTCGCTAGTTAAATAAATCGAATCTGTCCATCTCAGAACGTTCTGATTTAGCGAACGTTAAACGCTTTGTTTGTACAATAATAAATACGTATTATTTATACGCCGTAATGCGGGAGAATTAAAGTAAGATGAAGGAGGAGGAGAGGGGGGGAGACATAAACAGGTGTAAGATATGCATATAAGCACTGAAAGTCAAGTATTATATTACTGAGCAAATGTATATCATGACTCCAATAGTTTCCCGCCTATATTACGTTCGTTACGACCAACAAAAAGAATAAAAATAACTCACTTATTGCTCCTGCAACACTTTAGGGTTTTGATCAGCAAATAACACATCTCTCTTTGTTGTACAAACCAGAACTAATTTGGTTTTATGTCTTTGTCACCCTTCTCTGTTCTTTCTCTTCTTTTACTTGACTTTTTTCATTATTCTTTACGTCTCATACAATGTCAGACACTTCTGGTTAGTAAATTTTCACATTTATCAATCGGTATTTTTTTTAAGAACCAATCTAAAATGTTAAATTGTACTAGATTATAGTGCTGAACAGCTCTATGAAAGAGGAAAAGAACTCTACTGGCGCGAAGAATTCGACTTGGCCTTGGAAATTTTTATGGATGCCATTGATCAATATCATCACCCAAACTCTTATTACTATGTGGGGATTATGCACCGCAAAGGAGAAGGCACCGCGAAGAATTATGCCAAAGCTCTAAAGTATTACATAAAAGCTGTAAAAAAAGGAGTAACGGCTGCCGTAATGCCTATCGCCCACATATTTTATTCTGGCGGATTTGGCGTTCATCAAGATTACAGAAAGGCAATGAAAGTATATCTATTTGCTGATTCAATTGCGTCCGAGTTTTATGATTCTGACATATCCAAGGCACATTATTTTATTGGAACGATGCACTATAATGGATATAGTACTCGTATTGATTATAATTCGGCTCTGATGTGGTTCAAATCTAGCGCAAATAATGGACATATGAAAGCTGCTTGTGGAGTGGCTATAATTTACCTAAACGGCAATGATGTCCCACGACAACCCAAGTTAGGCTTCAAATGGCTGTTAAAAGCAGCTAAAGGAGGAATAACAGAAGCACAAGAGGCTATGGTATATTTTTATCAAATGTACAATGATCCACGCGACTATAAAAAGTTATTGTACTGGTTTAAAAAATATGCAGATGCCCCCAAAAAAAAAACTAAGTTTTATCGCAGTTTCTTTGAAATGCAATATATGGTTGGAATTATTTATAAACGCGGACTCGATGTTCCTGTTGACTTGAATTTGGCTTTGCATTGGATCAAAAAATCTGCGGCTGGTGGTTTTGAGTCGGGTAAACTAGAATTAGGTTTGATGTGTTATTTTGACGGAATATTTGGCCCGAAGCAAGAAGTAGCAGGCATGGAGTGGCTGATAGAGTTAGCAATTGAGGGGCATACGTACGCACAGACTGAGCTAGGCAATCGCCTTTGTCAAGATTCCTCAGTATTTTGTAACTATGAATTGGCGATGCACTTGTTTAAAAGAGCGGAAAAGCATAACGGTAATAGCATAGCCCAGTATGGAATAGGAAATATGTATAAACAAGGCTGGGGTGTTGTAATAGATTATGATATTGCGTTCAAATGGTTTAAAAAGGCTGCAAAACAGAAGAATTCAAAAGCACAACATGCACTGGGAAGAATGTACGCTGAAGGCAAAGGCATACTACAAAACTGGAAGAAAGCCGTATATTGGTACAAGACGTCTGTAGGAACTGATGATAATCCAGAGGCTCAGTATGATCTTTCACAATGCTATTACCAAGGTCAAGGTGTTCCAGAAAACACAAGTTTGGGGTTAAAATTACTTAAAAAATCGGCGGAACAAGGAAATAGCAAGGCCCAAGATAGACTTCGTAAGATGTATGACAAAGGAGAGTTTACAGAAACGAATTCGCGTGAAGAGTTGGCGTTGCTTCTAAAACCTGCTGAAAATGATGTAAACAGTGATTCTTTATACACCATTGGAAAGATGTTTCACAGTGGTTCTATTGTCAGAGAGAATTTCGTCTTAGCTTTTGAGTACTATGCGAGGTCAGCTGAAAAGGGCAACAAAGGTGCCATCGAAGGATTGAAACAATTGCAACTAGATGAAAGTATAGCTTCTGTAAACAAGGGTCCAGACGACATAGATTTTATATTATCATCTTTAAAAATTATTTCCAATCAAAATACTGCTGCACAGAGAAAAATTGATAAAGCCATATTCTTCCGTGTGGAAAACACCCGTAGCGCTATTCTGCTCGAAACTGAAGAGAGTCCCAAGTTTTTCCATGTAGAAAATACGAAAACTACCGTGATCAATAACAAGGACGAAGGAACCCACTTTTTTCATGTGAAAAATGCCAAACCTGCCATCGCTAAAACCAGATCAAGAGCTTCCCTGTTCTCCCGTATCACTAAAGTTAGATAATAAAAGCCAATATTAGTCATAGCTCAACAGATAAAAAATAAGGGGGGGGGGGGTTGAATTAATAAATATTTATAAAGCTGACAGTTTGATTTTTTTTCAAAAATGCAGCAGCATATACATTAGTTGTACCTTCTAAGTGTTAGTGTGACTTATATTAAATCTCAATGGAAAGATAGTTATAAGCTTGGCGCGCTTTCCGAAAGGTAGATGACGAGCAACAAAGTATTCTTACTATTTTTTGTAAGTAATGCTTCGATCCGCTGATCATTGGTAATCGTTGGCTTTCTCCTATTGCTTTGTTGGTATATCTCAAACCGTTTCAAAATCGTTCCGGGTGCAGCGAATCATAGGAACCGGCAACTTTCCATTCGTGCACTTCTGGTTTTACGCCTTGCTACTATAATTGTTTTTTTTCTCGTTTCTAAAACATGTTGAGCTTCTTTAGTAAACTGAATTTATTGGGACGAGACGGTTCAGAGTCGTCTGACATCGTACTTAAAATACGCAAAGGAGTTTATTCGTTAGTGCTGTTAATAAGCCAAGTATTTTATATCTTTACGGTAATATATTTATGAAGCCTGGTAATTGGATGATAATTTTATAACAATCAGCAGATGCTGGTAAAGGGGGATCAGTGAAGTATAAATCGTATACCTTGACCAAATTAGAGTTTAAAATAGGCTGAGTAATTGTTAGTTCAATAAATAGTATTTGAGAACATGATCATCGTAAATAATGGGCGTTAAATGCAAAATAAAAATGCTGATTATTTACGCCGTAATGCGGGATGATCAACGTATGATGAGAACGAGTGTGTGTGTGTGGGGGGGGGGGGAGAAGTGAGAATGGGAGAGATGGGATGTGTGTAAAGAACACGGAATCAAACATTGCTTTAATCAAACAAATGATTGAGTAAGCATCCCAATAAATCTTCACTCATGTTACATGTTGCGACGAACAGAAAGTGATGTTAAATGATTCTTTTATTGGTGTTCTAATAATTTTAAGTTTTTTTGTCTACAAGCAAGAACCCTCCCGCTGATGTACAGACGCCAATTTGATGAGCTTTATAAGCTTTGCCTTTTCTCTCCCTCTCTTTTTTTTTTCTCATCTTTTACTTAACTCTTGTCTTCATTTTTTAAATCTCATATCATGAATGGAAAAGGTGCTCAAAAACAAGAAGACTTTGACCACAGATACGCTTTGAATGCCGCTAGAGAAGGAAACTTAGATGCGCAGTTGTTCTTGGGCTCTTTTTATCAAAAGTATGGTACTCACCGCGATTTTCAAAAGTCCTTATATTGGCTTAAACAAGCTGCCGTTGTCGACAACAGAGACAGTAATGAAGTTCTTAAGTGTTATAAAGCACACTATTTGATCGGACTTGTTTATAAACGTGGACTTGGTGTTCCTGTCGATCCTGAGTTGGCTTTGCGTTGGTTTGAAAGTTCTTCAAATGGTAATTATGGAATAGGTAGACTGGAAAAAGGTCTGATGATCTACTTCAGCGGAACATTTGGCCTAAAGCAAGAAAAGGAGGGTCTAAGATGGCTGCGAAAGTTAGCAAACAAGGGTAGTGCGTATGCACAGGCTGAACTTGGTGTTCGTCTTTGTCATGATGGCTCAAAATTTCAAGACTATGAACAGGCAATGACATGGCTCCAAAAAGCGGTAGATTATAACGGTAATACCATTGCTCAATGGGGAATTGGAAACATTTATAAAAATGGCTGGGGTGTTGAAATCAATTATGCTGCTGCTATCGAATGGTACAAGAAGGCTGCAGATTGTGATGAGTCAAGAGCAGAGCATGCGTTGGGAAAAATGTACGCTGAAGGCAAAGGCGTAACACAAGACTGGGAAAAAGCCGTATTCTGGTACAAAAAGGCTGTTGAAAATGATGGTTATCTGGAGGCTCAGTATGATCTTTTACAATGCTACTACAGAGGTCAAGGTGTTCGAAAAAACACACGTTTGGGTTTGGAGTTAATTACACTTTTGGCGGAGCAAGGAAATGGCGATGCTATTGAAGAATTGAAACGATTGAAACCAAACGGAAATATCGGTCAAACAGATTCTATGTTATCTTCTTTAAAAATTAGCAACCAAGATGATGATGCCAAATTAACCCATGTAGAAGACCATAGTAATGACACTATGTCCGAAACTGAAGAAGAAGAAGAGCCCAAGTTTTTCAACGTAGATAACACACAATCCAAGTTTTTCCATGTAGAAAATACACCAAACAAGTTTTTCCATGTAGAAAATACGTCGTCGTACTAGTTCCATGTGGAAAATTCCAATACTACCACCGTCAAAACCGGAGCAAGAGATAGTTTTAATTAAAAAGCCTGAAATATAACCATTTATCACCCATAGATCAACGGTCAGAAGGGGTTTTTAAATAATTAATTAAAGTTAGGTTTTAAGATGATTTTATTGATTTTAACATAAAGCAGCATGTACGTTAGTTGTATCATATTTGAATTTTTTTTTAAAAACAAGGCAGCTGAAGTTAGTGTATAAATAATATTAAGTCACTATGAAAAGATAGTTACACTATTGATGTTCTTTCCAAAATGTGGGATGACGACCAACATGACAACGTTATTGTTTCAAGTATACAATACCTAATTTTACTGGTCTTTGGTAAGCATTGATTTTATTCTATTGCTTTGACGAGATACCTTAACCACATCAAAGATGACAATTGACCTATCAGTCGCTAGTTAAATAGCGTATCTGTGGACTTACGCACGTTGATTTGGTGGGCGTTGAATGCTTTGTTTATACAAATGAATACTCAATATTTGTACGCCGTGATGCGGGAGAATTAAAGTATGATGGCGGGGGGGGGGGAGAGAGGTGTAAAATGTGTATATGACACTGAGAGTCAAATAATGTTTTATTGAGCAAATGAATACCATGATTACAATATTTTACTAAAATTATGTTAAGTAGTGTGACGAACAGAAAATGACGAAATATGATCCTTTTTATGGTGTTCTAACAATTTTAAGGTTTTGATCTGCAAACAAGAAACCCCTCGTTGATGTACAAGCCAATTTGATGAGCTTTTAAAGCTTTGTCCTTTCTTTTCCCTTTTCTTTTCTCTTCTTTTCCATAACTTTTGTCGTAATTTATATATATATATCACTTCATGACGAACACTTCTGGTTAGTAACTTTTTACATACATAACTCTTTTTTTTGTAAAGAATCCTTAGTTTAAATGTTGAATTTTGATAGGCTGCACTGGAAAAGATCTGTTTGTAAGAGGGATGTCTCTCTACAATAACCGCCGTTTTGGCTTGGCTCTACAGACTTTAAGAGATGCTCTTGATTGTTATGATCTTTCTACACGTGATGCTTGGAAGGCACAATACTATATTTACGTGATCCACTTGAAAGGTTATGGCACTCCTGTTGATTATAATCTAGCTGAGGACTGGCTCATGGAACATGCAAATGGAGGCAGTATATATTCACTTTTTGAAGTAGGTTCGGTTTACATGCAAAATAAACGTTGCCAACACGAAGAAGAGTCGGGCCGCGAATACGTGTTAGAATCAGCTGAAAAAGGAAACATAGACGCAGAGTTGTTTTTAGGCTCTTTTTATCAAAAATATGGTATTCACCGCGATTTAGAAAAGTCATTATATTGGCTCAAACGCGCTGCCGTTGTTGACAACAGAAAAGGTGTAGAAATTCCCCTGTGCTTTAAAGCTCACTATTTGATTGGACTTGTTTATAAGCGTGGACTGGGTGTTCCTGTCGATCTTAAGTTGGCTTTGCACTGGTTCGAAAAATCTTCAAAAGGCAATAATGGATTAGGAAGACTGGAAAAAGGCTTGATAGACTACTTCAGCGGTTCATTTGGTCCAGTTGAAGAAAAAGCGGGTATGGAGTGGCTGAAAAAACTAGCAGACAAGGGTTGTGCGTACGCACAGGCTGAGCTCGGTAAACGCTTTTGTCAAGCTTCCTCAAGCTTTTGTGACTATAAAGAAGCAATGTACTGGTTCCGAAAAGCGGTAGATAGCACCGGCAATAGCACTGCTCAACATGGAATAGGAATAATGTACAAAAGAGGCTGGGGCGTTGAAATAAATTATAACACTGCTGTATCATGGTTTAAAGAAGCTGCAGATGGGGATGATTCAAATGGACAGTTTGCTTTGGGTAAAATGTATACTGAAGGCAATGGTCTAAAAGAAAACTGGCGTAAAGGTGTATATTGGTACAAAAAGGCCATAGAAAATGATAATAATCCAGAGGCTTTGTATTTTCTTTCACAATGCTACTATAGGGGTTACATAGATGAAGGTATCCCAAAGAACACCAGATTAGGGTTGGAATTACTTACAAGTTCGGCTGAGCAAGGATTTGGAAGGGCTCAAAAAAGATTTCGTTTGCTATATGGAAAAAGAAAGTTGACAAGGACGAATTCCAGTGGAGCGTTGGCGTTGTTTAAAAATTCTATTATTATAAATGATGCAAGTAGTGTTTCTTTATACAACATTGGAAAGATGTTTTTTAGTGGTTCTGGGGTTCAAAAGAATTTTGGGTTGGCTATCGAATACTATACCAAGTCAGCTAAAAAGGGCAACAAAGATGCCATCAGAGAATTGAAACAACTACAACTAATTGAAGATAGCAAGAAACTAATGGCTTCTGTAAACGAGGATCCCGATGATACGGATTCCATATTATCATCTTTAAAAATCACTTCCAATCATGTAAAAGAAACCCGTAGCACTATTCTACTCGAAACTGACGAGAGTCCCAAGTTTTTCCATGTAGAGAATACTAGTAGAACTACCGTGATCAATAACAATGACAAATGACCTCACTTTTTTTATGTGGAAAATACCAGAGCTATCAACGTCGATTTCAATCCAAGGATTTCCAATGCATCCTCTTCCTTAGGTAGCAGATATAGTCGTTAAACAAAAGTTAAAAAAAAATAACCGTATTATCCATAGCTCAACGGTCAGAAGGGTTTTTTAAATAATTAAGACGATTTTATTAATTTTAACATGCAGCAGCATGTACGTTAGTTGTATCATATTTGAATTTTTTTTTTTTTTTTTTAAAAAAAAAAAAGGCAACTGTAGTTCGTGTATAAATAATGCGATGTCCATATGAAAAGATAGTTACACGCTTGATGTTCTTTCCAAAAGGTGGGATGACGACCAACATGACAACGTTATTGTTTCACGTAAACAATACCTAATTTTACTGGTCTTTGGTGAGCATTGATTTTATTCTATTGCTTTGACGAGATACCTTAACCACATCAAAGATTACAATTGACCTATCAGTCGCTAGTTAAATAAGGTATCTGTGGACTTACGCACGTTGATTTGGTGGGCTTTGAATGCTTTGTTTATACAAATAAATACTTAATATTTGTACGCCGTGATGCGGGAGAATTAAAGTATGTTGGGGGCACAGAGAGGTGTAAGATGTGTATATGACACTGAGAGTCAAATAATGTTTTATTGAGCAAATGAATACCATGATTACAATATTTTACTAAAATTATGTTACGTAGTGTGATGAACAGAAAATGATGAAATATGATCCTTTTTATGGTGTTCTAACAATTTTAAGGTTTTGATCTGCAAACAAAAAACCCCTCGTTGATGTACAAGCCAATTTGATGAGCTTTTTAAGATTTGTCTTTTCTTTTCCCTTCCCTTTTCTCTTCTTTTCCATAACTTTTGTCATCATTTTTATATATATATCATAACATGACGAACACTTCTGGTTAGTAACTTTTTTCATACATAACTCTGTTTTTTTTTTGTAAAAAATCTTTAGTATAAATGTTGAATTTTAATAGGCTGTACTGGAAAAGATCTGTTTGAAAGAGGGATGTCACTCTACAATAACCGCCGTTTTGGCTTGGCTCTACAGACTTTAAGAGATGCTATTGATTCTTATGATCTTCCTACAAATGAAGCTGGGAGGGCAGAATACATTATTCACGTGATCCACTTGAAAGGTTATGGCACTTCTCTTGAATATAATCAAGCTGTGGATTGGCTCATGGAACATGCAAATGAAGGCTGTATACATGCCCTTTTTGAAGTAGGTTCGGTTTACATGCAAAATAAACGTTGCCAAAACGAAGAAGAGTTGGGCCGCGAATACGTGTTAGAATCAGCTGAAAAAGGAAACATAGCTGCACAGTTGTTTTTAGGCTCCTTTTATCAAAAATATGGTATTCACCGCGATTTTGAAAAGTCATTATATTGGCTTAAACAAGCTGCCGTTGTCGACAACAGAGAAGATGGGGACAGTCCCGAGTGCTTTAAAGCACACTATTTGATTGGACTTGTTTATAAACGTGGACTTGGTGTTCCTGTCGATCTGAAGTTGGCTTTGCACTGGTTCGAGAAATCTTCAAATGGTAATTATGGATTAGGAAGACTAGAAAAAGGTTTGATACGCTATTTCAGCGGAGCATTTGGTCCAATTGAAGAAAAAGCGGGTATGGAGTGGCTGCAAAAACTAGCAAACAATGGCAGTGCTTATGCACAGGCTGAGCTCGGTAAGCGCTTTTGTAAAAAGTTCACAGGATTTTGTGACTATAAAAAGGCAATGTATTGGTTCCAAAAAGCGGTAGATAGCACCGGCAATAGCACTGCTCAATATGGAATAGGATTAATGTACAAAAAAGGCTGGGGCGTTGAAATAAATTATAATACTGCTGTATCATGGTTTAAAAAAGCGGCAGATGAGGATAATTCAAATGGACAGTTTGCGTTGGGAAGAATGTATACTCAAGGCAAAGGTCTAAAACAGGACTGGCATGAAGGCGTAAATTGTTACAAAAAGTCTGTAGAAAATGGTGATAATCCAAAGGCTCAGTATCATCTTTCACAATGCTACTACAAGGGTCGAGGTACTCTAAAAGACACCAAATTGGGGTTGGAATTACTTACAAGTTCGGTGGAGCAAGGAAATTACAAGGCCCAAAAAAGGTTTAGTTCGCTATATGATAAAGGAGGGTTCACTAGGACGAATTCCAGTAAAGCGTTGGCGTTGTTTAAAAAGTCTATTTCTAATGATGCAAGCAGTTTTTCTTTATACAACATTGGATCGATGTTTGTTAGTGGTTCTGGGGTTCCAAAGAATTTTGGGTTGGCTATCGAGTACTATACCAAATCAGCTGAAATGGGCAACAAAAATGCCATCAGAGAATCGAAACGACTACAACTGATTGAAGATAGCAAGAAACTAATGGATTCTGTAAACGAGGATCCCGATGAAACGGATCTCATATTATCATCTTTAAAAAACACTTCCAATCAAGATGATGCTACAAAGAGAAAAATTGATAAAGCCATACTCTTTCATGTGGAAGACACCCGTAGCGCTATTCTACTTAAAACTGACGAGAGCCCCAAATTTTTCCATGTATGCAATACGAGAACTACCGTGATCAATAACAATGACGAAGGACCTCACTTTTTTCATGTAGAAAATACCAGAGCTATCAACGTCGATTTCAATCCAAGGATTTCCAACGCATTCTCTTTCTATCGCAGCGGAAATTACCAAATTAAATAAAAGTTCAAAAAAATAAACGTATTATCCATAGCCTAGCGGACAGAAGGGGGCTCTTTTTTATTATAAGTAAATAATTAAAGATAATTTTGCATACAGCAGTATTTATACGTTAGTTGTGTTGAATTTGATTTTTTCTTTTAAAAAAAATAGTAACTGCAGTTCGTGCATGAATAATATCAAGTCTTAATGGAAAAATGGTTATAAGCTTGACGTTCTTCCAAAAGGTAAAAGGACGAGCATCAAAGAATTCTTACTATTTCTTGTAAGCAATGTTTGGATCCGCTGATCATTGGTAATTGTTGGCTTTCTCTTATTGCTTTGATGGTATGTCTTAAACCGTTTCGGAATAGTTGGGTGCAGCGAATCATAGGAACCGGCAACTTTCCATTCGTGCACTTCTGGTTTTACGCCTATTTGCTACTGTAATTGCTTTTTTTCTCGTTTCTAAAACATTTTGAGCTTCTTTAGTAAACCGTACTTAAAATACGCAAAGGAGTTTATTCGTTAGTGCTATTAATAAGCCAAGTATTTCATATCTTTACGGTAATATATTTATGAAGCCTGGTAATTGGATGATGGTTTTATAATGATCAACAGATGCTGGTAAAGGGGGATCAGTGAAGTATAAATTGTATACCTTGACCAAATTAGAGTTTAAAATAGGCTGAGTAATTGTTAGTTCAATAAATAGTATCTGAGAACATGATCATCGTAAATTAATGGGCGTTAAATGCAAAATAAAAATGCTGATTATTTACGCCGTGATGCGGGATGATCAACGTATGATGAGAACGAGTGTGTGTGTGTGGGGGGGGGAAGAGAGAATGGGAGAGATGGGATGTGTGTAAACAACACGGAATCAAACATTGCTTTAACCAAACAAATGATAGTAAGGATCCCAATAAATTTTCATTCATGTTACATGTTGCAACGAACAGAAAGTGACGTAAAAAGATTCTTTTATTGGTGTTCTAATAATTTTAAGTTTTTTGATCTACAAGCAAGAACCTTCCCGCTGATGTACAGACGCCAATTTGATGGGCTTTATAAGCTTTTCCTTTTCTCCCTCACTCTTTTTTTTTTCTCATCTTTTCCTTAACTATTGTCTTCAGTTTTTACATCTCATAACATGACGAGCACTTTGGGTTAGTAACTTCTTACATATATAACTCGTTTTCTATTTGTAAAAAAACCTTAGTCTAAATGTTGAATTTTAATAGAATACAATGGAAGTCATCATTATCGAAAAGGAAAACCATTCTACAAAAGTTGCAATTATGAAGAGGCTCTAAAACATTTTGAGAAAGCTATTGTTTGTAATAATCTTTCTACAGGTGATGCTACCAAGGCACGATACTGTATTCGCGTGATGCACTTGAATGGTTATGGAACTTGTGTTGGTTTTAAGGAAGCTCTGGGTTGGTTCAAGGAAAAGGCAAATAATGGCCGTCTAGATGCCCTTTATGAATTGGGTTCGCTTTACATGAAGGGAAAATGTGTTCAAAAACAAATAGAATTGGGCCACAAGTACGTGTTAAAAGCCGCTAAAGAAGGAAACATAGATGCGCAGTTGTTCTTAGGCTCTTTTTATCAAAAGTATAGTGTTCACCGCGATTTTCAAAAGTCCTTATATTGGCTTAAACAAGCTACAGTTGTCGACAACAGAGACACTGTTGAACGTATTAAATGCTATAAAGCACACTATTTGATCGGACTTGTTTATAAACGCGGACTTGGTGTTCCCGTCGATCTTAAGTTGGCTTTGAGTTATTTTGAAATTTCTTCAGATGGTGATTATGGAATAGGTACACTGGAAAAAGGTCTGATAAACTACTTCAGCGGAACATTTGGCCCAAAACAAGAAGAAGAAGGTCTAAGATGGCTGCGAAAATTAGCACGCAAGGATAGTGCGTATGCACAGGCTGAACTTGGTGTTCGTCTTTGTCAAGATGGCTCAGAATTTCAAGACTATAAACAGGCAATGATATGGCTCAAAAAAGCGGTAGCTTATAACGGTAATACCATTGCTCAATGGGGAATTGGAAACATTTATAAACATGGCTGGGGTGTTGAAATCAATTATGCTGCTGCTATCGAATGGTACAAGAAGGCTGCAGATTGTGATGAGTCAAGAGCACAGCATGCGTTGGGAAAAATGTACGCTGAAGGCAAAGGCGTAACACAAGACTGGGAAAAAGCCGTATTCTGGTACGAAAAGGCTGTAGAAAATGATAATAATCCAGAGGCTCTGTATTATCTTTCACAATGCTACTACAGGGGTTACATGGATCAAGGTATTCCAAAAGACACCTTATTAGGGTTGAAATTACTTACAAGTTCGGCGGAGCAAGGATTTGACAAGGCCCAAAAAAGGTTTCGTTTGCTATATGATAAAGGAGGGTTTACAAGGACGAATTCCAGTGAAGCGTTGGCGTTGTTTAAAAAGTCTATTTTAAATGATGCAAGTAGTGTTTCTTTATACAACATTGGAAAGATGTTTTTCAGTGGTTCTGGGGTTCAAAAGAATTTTGGGTTGGCTATCGAGTACTATACCAAGTCAGATGAATGGGGATACAAAGATGCCACCAGAGAATTGAAACGACTACAACTAATTGAAGATAGCAAGAAACTAATGGCTTCTGTAAACGAGGATCCCGATGATACGGATTCCATATTATCATCTTTAAAAATCACTTCCAATCAAGATGATGCCTCGCAGAGAAAAATTGATAAAGCCATATTCTTGCATATGGAAGACACCCGTAGCGCTAAAATACTCGAAACTGACGAGAGTCCCAAGTTTTTCCATGTAGAGAATACGAGTAGAACTACTGTGATCAATAACAATGACGAAGGACCTCACTTTTTTCATGTGGAAAATATTAGAGCTATCAACTTCGATTTCAATCCAAGGATTTCCAATGCATCCTCTTTCTTAGGTAGCAGAAATAATCGTTAAACAAAAGTTCAAAAAAATAACCGTATTATCCATAGGTCAACGGTCAGAAGGGGTTTTTAAATAAATAAAGACGATTTTATTAATTTTAACATACAGCAGCATATAGTTGTATCATATTTGAATTTTTTTTTTTCTTAAAAAAAAAAAAAAAGGCAACTGTAGTTCGTGTATAAATAATGTTATGTCCCTATGGAAAGATTGTTACACGCTTGATGTTCTTTCCGAAAGGTGGGGTGGCATGGCATCATTATTGCTTTACGTCAGCAATGCTTGATTTCACTGGTCTTTGATGATTCTATTTGATAGAATATAGGCTATTAAACCGGAATTGTTGTTGGGACATGGAGATCCTATTACCAAGCATTTTCAAGTTGTTTTTTTTCTCTTTTGGGATTCTCTGATTAATAAAAATATCCCCCATTAATAAGGATGAAATGACTCCATCATGACAAAGTAAAGGTCTTCACATTAGTAATAGAAAATAAAAAAATAAAAAGTAAAAAAGTAACTGTTCTTATAAGGAAAGATCCTTGTGGATGGTTCTAGCGTATTTTTGTAGCTCGCAAGTAGTGTAGGTCAGATCAAGAAATACAGTGTGGTTGCATTACACCCCCTAAAAAAAAAAAAAAAGCAAAATTAAGCCAATCATGGGGTCGCAGGTCACAAAAAAAAAGTGATTTATAATTTTACGAATGGATTAATAAAAATGTTTGACAAATCATTTGGTAAGCTCGGTGATTCAAAAATGATATAAAAAGGGGCAACAAAAAATTAATTTTTTTTTTCTACAATTTCAGAATTACAATCTTATATTAACACACTACAAAAAAAACAAAAATGGCTTCTCGTATCGCAAGAAAAATTACCAAGGCAGTCTTATCTCGTGAACAAATGGATGGTGATGGCGCCAGAGGTAAAATACATACATCCATTCAAAAAAAAAAAAAAAAAAAAAAAAAAAAAATGCAACATCAATACTCATAATTATCAATCAACTTAGTGTATCGTAGTATCGGTAGTCATGCTCTTCGCAACTTGGATCCTTTCCTCATGCTGGATGAATTCGATGTACGCGCACCTGGTGGATTTCCTGACCACCCTCACAGAGGATTCGAAACAGTCACTTATATGTTAGACGGTGAATTCTTGCATGAAGATTTCAAGGGACATAAAGGACGTATCGGTCCTGGTGATTTACAATGGATGTCAGCAGCTAAGGGTATTGTACATGCAGAGATCCCCGCCAACAATAGCCGTGCACATGGCCTTCAATTATGGATCAATCTTTCCAGTGCTGACAAGTTATCAGAACCCAATTATCAAGAATACCCTAAAGAACAAGTCCTTCATGTCTCTCCCGAAGAAGGTATTGATATCAAGGTGATTGCAGGTGAATCTTATGGTGTTCAAAGTCCAGTCATGACACGAACCCCTACCATGTTTATCGATGTCAAATTGAAGAAGGGTAAGACAATGGAACAGGTCATTCCCAAGAACTATGCTGGCTTTATTTATACAGTGGCTGGTACTGCATTATTTGGTGGTGATCAACACAAGTCGGAAGCGCATCATACCTTGGTCTTGAGCGAGAATGGCGGTACTTATATTCCCGTGGAGTCTACATCGG
Organism: Mucor mucedo; assembly: GCF_025094135.1. Classification (NCBI taxonomy): domain Eukaryota; kingdom Fungi; phylum Mucoromycota; class Mucoromycetes; order Mucorales; family Mucoraceae; genus Mucor; species Mucor mucedo. The sequence goes on along the minus strand of NW_026252382.1, from coordinate 25,443 downwards.
ATGATTGTCACTTTGTGGTCATTGCAGGTCAACCTATCAAGGAACCCATTGTTCAACACGGTCCCTTTGTGATGAATACCCAACAAGAAATTTATCAAGCCTTTGCTGATTATCAACATGGACGTAATGGATTTGAGGGTGCACCTGAGTGGACATCCTCTATTCGTGATCGATGGTCTTCTTAAAATATTATTATTATTATTATTATTAGAACAATAAAACAATTTATTACCCATTTTTTACTATTAACTACTACTATTTGCATTATTATCAGCATTGCGCTGTCTCCAACTCTTCCATTCTCTGGAAGGAGGTAACTCACCACCACTAGCAAGAATTTCTTGTCTCTCAATCTTTCGCTTTTTACGCACTTCGAATTTTTCCTTTTTGAGCTCATCGGAATCACAACGAGGACGATCCATGACGGACTTATATTTACCCAATCTTGATTCTTTGCCACCGCCACGAGGCACAGTTGCCATCCCAGTGGGACTAATCACACCACGATCCTTTACGAAGTCCAGCACGGTCTTTGTGGTATTATCAGACATCAGTACGGGATAATCACCTACTTTACATAAAAAGTTTTGATAGGTGATAGCACGAATCATTTGTCCAGTCCAGATCTCATGTAAATGAAGGTAGGTGCGATACGAGGCGGGTAAAGGGTCATACACTACATCGTTGAAAGAATAAGTCCACACAAGACCCTTGAATTCACAATCATACAACACCAAGGGGAGATCACTAGACATGGGGAAATCCGGTTTAGACGGCACTTTTTCGATATCCAGTAAATCACGCACGGTCTCTGCTGGTTCTAACCCTTGTCCCACCAAAAACAGAACAGACATCATAAATCGTACCTGATGCCAAAGGAAGGCTGTTCCCTTTAATTGTACCTCATAGAAATCAGTTCCTTCGCCTACCGTATCCGTTGTCGTGTGTTGTACAGGTTCAATCTTCATGGAGAGAATATGTCGTTCGTAACTGAGCACGTTTTTAGCAGGATCCATCTTACAAAAGTTGCGGAAATCATGTTTGCCTTCGAAATATGAACAGGCTGCACGCATGTGATCGATATTCATTTTGCCCTTGTTGAAGAAATACTTGTAGGTACGTGCTGTACAATGAAATCGTGCACTGAAATCTTCGGGTGCTGGTGCCCACGCAAGGACTCGAATGTCGTCAGGTAACATGCGGTTCATGGTGTCAATATAAGGGAACTCCTTCTCGGCCGGTAAGAGCTCAGGGTCTGTGTCCGTTGCAAGTTTCTTGGAACGCACATTGATGCCAATGACCTGACCTAATCCACTCACTCCTTTATCTGTTCTTCCACATCGTGTGTAATCACTGGACTCAATCGACTCCACCAGACGACAACTCAATAAAGCCTTGAACAGCATATCTTCAATTGTCGGTAAACGGTCCGGCTGGTTCTGGGTGGCATAACCACAATATTCCCAGCCAATATAGGCAACACGAAGAGCAATTTTACGGGTGGTATATTTCGACATGTCAAACGGACGCTTTTTGCTTTCGATTCTCTCTTTCTTTTTACTCTGCGTGGGTTTATGCACCAATTCCTCTTCGGCCATAGGTGAGTTTACCCTTGTTTCCAACTCATCAATGCGTGCTAGTAATTGCTCACGACTAAACTCGCTGTATTTCGAGGTCATCTTTACAGAGAGAGAGAAAAAAAAAAAAAAGGGAGAGTGAGTTAAATTCAACCCGACCCCTCTTTTTGTAATATAAAAAAAGTCGATAAGCCACAAAGAAAGCCACAAAGCAAAGGCCCGTAAATTATGCATTTTTTTTTTCTTCTTCTTCTTTTCTTCATTATACAATGTCAAACTTTGAAGAACAAGGCAAGGTGTTTTGGCAATGGCTGGAGAAGAATGGAACTGACTTGAATAAGGATATTGCTATCAAGGATTATCGTTCTGAGGGAGCGGGTCGTGGTATTGTTGCTACAAAGGATATCAAGGAAGGTGAACTCTTGTTCTCTTTACCCCGTTCCATTTTGCTCTCACACTTGACAACTTCCTTAAAGGACTTGTCTTGTGCCCAAGAATTTGCTTCTTTGCCTGGCTGGAGTCCACTTATTCTTTCCATCATGTATGAAAGTCAAAAACCTGACTCTTTCTGGAAACCTTATTTCGGTATGTCTTTTTTTTTTTTATTATTTTATTATATATACAGTGTGTATGGGTGTATGTACAACTCCGCACCGAAAATATTCGACACTTTTCACAAAAATTTGAGTTCCTTTAGTCATGCATTTTTTTAAAACCAAAAACTTGTTAATAAAAGGTATCTCAAATTCTACCAAACTTGACAAAATAGCAATATATATATATATTTTGTAAAAAGAAACTTTTTTATTTACGTTAATAAGTGGTATTTGAGCCACGAGCTTTTTTTACTGCCCGGCATCTATCGGGCATACTTTCTACAAGCTTATGACACACTTCATCCCCCAACAACTTCCATTCCTGATGAAGTGCAACCTCCAATTCATTAAGATTTTGAAGCTGGGCTCTTCTTTTAGCAATCCTTTGTCCCAGGAGGCGCCAAAGGTTCTCAATCGGATTCAAATCGGGACTTTGAGCGGGCCATCGCTCAAAGCCTGCAATCCCAGCCTTCTCTTTCCACCACCTCGTATATCCTCCTGTATGGCATGGGGCACCGTCTTCTTGGAAAATAAAGTCATGACCATATTTCTCTGTCAATTGTTCAAGCCAAGGGAGAAAGTTTTGACTTAAACAATTGACATATTTTTCTTGATCGACAGACCCTTTTAGTGTCACCAAAGGGCCCAAACCGCCTGCCCAAAAACATCCCCATACCATCACTGATCCCTTACCAAATTTAAATGTTGGTAAAACAAATCTATCCATATACCTTTCACCCTTCTTTCTAATAACTCTCACACCACCGTCGTTGTGCCTGAGTGCGAATCGCGACTCATCGGACCAGATTACCTTCTTCCAGTCATCTAATGTCCAATTCATCTTGTCGTCGACCCATTCTCTTCGCGTTTTTTTATGTCTAAGACTCAAAAACGGTTTTTTGGAAGGTCTGCAAGAATAAAAACCGTTTTTGCGAAGTGCATTCCTCAATGTCGTCAGGCTGATTGGATCGGTAGCCTTCGCAAGATTTTGCATATGAACACTTAAAGGTTCAAAGGAGTCCCTTCGAACTAAAAGCGTCAGGTGATGCTCAGCTCTTGCTGTCAGCTTTGCTGGTCTTCCTGGACGAGGTTGGACAGTCGTGATCCCTTCAGTTCGATACTTTTTTATAATCGTAACAACGGTTGTTCTAGGAACGCCCAATTCTTTGCTGATTTGGGTACCTGTCCATTTGGCATGCTCTGCCAAACCGCAAATGACTCCACGATCGAAATCTGAAAGTTCCTTGCTTTTTCTAGAGACTTTGTTAGTAATGTCAGTAAGTGGCATGATAAATTGTGTAATAAAATATGAAAGAATCGTTGAACGAAGAAAGAGTAGGTTTATTTATTTTTTTGGCTCAAAACGGAAGTGTCGAATATTTTATGTGCGGAGTTGTATATGTCTGCTAATATGCAGCAGATGTTTTGCCTCGTCAATTCTCAACACCCATGTTTTGGAACGAGACGGATTTGTTAGAGTTAAAGGGCACAGATATTGTGGCCAAGATTGGTAAGGAAGATGCCGAGGCAACCTATGAGCGAGATGTGAAGCCCTTTGTCGAGGTAAAGATACCTTTTTTTTTTTTGATTTGTTCGGTGGGCATGGAAACTGACATCCACAATAGAAATATTCAGACATCTTTGACAAGGAGATTCATAATTTGGAATTGTATCATACATGTGGTTCTTTAATCATGGCCTATAGTTTCAATGATGAGCTTCAAAAGGAAGAAGAGTCTGATGATGATGAAGAGGAAGAAGAAGAGGAGGAGGAGAATGTGTTGATTTCGATGGTACCTATGGCAGACATGTTGAACCACAAGACGGGATTCAATAACGCCCGCTTATTCCATGAACCCGAGAGTTTACAGATGCGAGCCATCAAGGATATTAAAGAGGGAGAGCAAATTTATAACACTTATGGTGATTTATGTAACGCAGATTTGTTACGTAAATATGGATTTGCAGATGATCAAAACGAATTTGATATTGTGGAGATTGATGGTCCCTTGGTCGTTGAGTCTTGTTGTCCTGATGCCCCCAAAGAACTTGTTGAACAAAAGGTAAAAAAAAAAAAAAGAGAGAGAGAGAGAGAGAAGAGGATGTATTGCTAAAATAGCCTACATTTTTATTTAGATTGATTTTTTGATGGAGGAAGGCGTATTTGACGAGTAACAACTGCGCACATTAACAAAAAAAAATCATTTACACGATCGCTCATTGGTACCTTTTTATTTTATTGAATTTAAAAATAGATGTTTTGTAATTGATTCCGACCACGAAATTCCACCCGAATTGATTGTTTCAGGTAAAAAAGAAATCATGATTTGACTCACCCTAAAGAATATTAATGATTTTAATCGTATATAGTGCATGTGTTGCTATCCTCCGCCGACGAGTTTGAAACAATGGTAGAGAAACAAAAGTTACCCAAGCCAAAATTAACGGCCTCGGTCAAGAAAGTAATCGAGCACATTCTTCACAAGCGATTGGAAGAAAGATATCCCACCACGATGCAGGTAAAAAAAAAAAAAGATAGGTATTTGTTATTGATTATCTGAGACATAAAATATGTTTAGGAGGATGAGGCTGAATTGGGAGAATTAAAGGAAATGAGTAATAAGCGAAATGCGCTATTGGTTCGTGTGGGAGAGAAAAAGATTTTACAGCAAACACTAGATGCATTCAAATCTTTACCCGTGGCTCTTGATAAGAAGCGTCCTTCCTCTCAACTTGACAACAAACAACAAAAAAAGTCCAAAAAATAATTTCTCCAAATTTGTAAATTAAACTTGTGTGAATTCTAAAAAAGAAAATATAACTATATTTAGACATAAAAAAAAATGTTATTCTTTGCGTGGGTATAAAATCGTGTATGTTTTTTATCATTCTTCTTTCTCTCCCTCTTTTTTTTTTCTTTAAACTTTTTTTTTTGTATGATTGCCATCTCCTCTATTCCAATTACTGATTTCCAGCCCAAAAAGAGTGTTTCTATTGGAGTCAAAGAGAACGACGACCACTTGATTGCGTATACAGCCTACAACGTAAAGACCTTACTCGAATGCTCCAAAGAAAAGATTTACTATCAACAAAAACTATTACCTAACCTGTTTGTGTTTGTCAAGCATGTGTTTCGTCATTGTAACCTGACACCAACCATTCTTGTGATTGCCTTGATCTATCTTAAACGGCTTAAACGGGCCCTCCCCGCCCAATCCCAAGGAGGTAAAAAAAAGATTTTATCTACCTAATAAAAAAAAAAAAAAAAATGCAATGTACTAATAAAAGAAATCTCCCTCAGAATTTGATACGCCGTATAAAATGTTTATTGCTGCCGTGATTTTAGCCTCTAAATTCATAGAGGACACCAATGCAATCGCTCATTCGATCTATCGCCTTGTATCTCCGCTCTATCCTGCCAAGGAAATTAACGAAATGGAAAGAAGCTTTTTAGGGGTTGTTAAGGTAAGATTATTTTATTTTCCCCATATTACATCATTTCCCTTTTTTTTTTTTTTTCTAAAAAGTCAAATTAACTCACACACATACGTCAATCCATAGTACAACTTGTTTGTCAGTTCAGATCAGGTGCATCAGTTCGTGCAAGAACACAAGGACATACTTCAACTATCTTAAAAAACACCTTTTTCATTATTTATTTATACCCTCTCTCCCCCTTTTGTAAATAAAAAAAAACATTTCTCTTCATATTTAAAAAAAAAAAACTCTTGGCAAATGGAAATGGTATACCTTTTACCCGTTTCCATGACAACTTGCTGTAGCACGGGCCCTTGAAGAGAGCAGTCACGTTTTGGCTGCTCTCGCTCTCTCTCTCACACACACACACATTTACACACACACGCACAATACACACAAATTTTTTATTTCACGCTCCTCCTCCCCCTACTACATCATGTACATTACAAACTGGGAAGAATTCCAAAAAGCTGCTGAAGAATTATACATTGCTTCCCCCGAATTGGTAACTAGTTCAACTAAAAAAACATGCGACCCTTGAACGAAAAAAAAAAGGGAACTAAAATAAAACTGTAGACTCGTTATGTCCATACCTTTCATCGTTCTGATGGAGACCTTGTCTTGAAAGTCACAGATGATAGAACCGTAATGTATACCTTTTGGTTTATTCTCTCAGTTCTAGTCGCATCTAACACGTCCCTTCCTACCGTCTTACAATAGAACCTGAAATACAAGACAAACCAGATGACCGATTTGAAAAAGTTCATCAGTTTGAATAACTCCTTGATGCTTAACATGATGAACAAACAACCCACCGGTAAGTGTCAGTGTGTGTGAACAGGAGAGAGAAGAAAGTTATTCAAACTTTAGTCATAGATGAGGACACAGTGATACCCGATGCTATTCCAGCGGCAGTCAAAACAATCGTTCCAGACGTAAAGGCTGCTTCACCCAAGCAAACACCAAAGGGAAAGAAGGGTGGTAAAAAGAGAAGATGATAACAACAATACAAAAAAAAAAATAAAGGGAAAGAGTATCTTTTTAAATATTTATGGGGTTTCTTTTTTTTATTGTTTTACAAAAAGAGAGATAATAAATTATTTATTGTTGGTAAGAGAAGACGTTCTTCAAGTCTAAAAAAAAAAAAAAAAGGGTGAGTAAATGGAGGCTTATAATGAGTCCTCAGAAAAAAAAAAAAAAAAAACTTACAACCATCTTGTTGAGAGAGACGGTTAAGAGCATCATCGACCTCAGCTTCCTTACGGATGAAACCACAGAAAGCATAAGTGGCAAAAGAGCTGGTGGCACGACCCTCAGCATCAACATCGGCAATGTTAATTTGGACGGAAGCGTGGTCCTTGGCAGTGATGAGACGGTTGGTGGCAGAACTATTATTTTTTTTTTTTAGTCAATTGTGTTCATTCTGTGTTCATGCAAATGCCCATTTACCACTTGCGAGGAATGTAAAGATCGATGACTTGGCCTTCAGAGTTCTCCATTTTGGTTTATTGTTGTTGTAAAAGAGAAAGAATTCCTAAATACACTTTTTCAAAATAATAGTAAAAACTTTTTTTCCTTGCTCCGTACCGCCAAGCCACCAAATAAATTTTATTTTTTTTTCCAAGCAGACAACTCCGAAACTCTCTCTCTCTCTCTCTCTCTCTCTCTCTCTTGTTACCCGCGCGCACAATGCATATATTTTTTAATGAATATTTTATGTGTATATTAAAATTAATAAATAAAAAGTTAACGTTGTAGACAGGATAAACAAAACACTTGATCCATTGACATGGAATAACTACTCCAATCATACGTTAGTACTCTACTATACAAAACACACACACACACACGTACTCTATCACGGAACAAGTACTGCAAAAGACAGACTGACAGGCTGCACACGACGCTAGACATTGACTACAAAAAGCACCCTCACATTGTGCACACGCATCGTACACACTGCCATTCTGACATTTACAACACTTGCTTGTCTTTGTTGTCGGTAGCGGCACAGTATTAAAGTATTCGTACGACGGTTCTGCTATCACTCTTTGCGTTCTTGGTTGTTGCGCCTTCATTAACAGTGCAAACGTATTTTGTGCTATCCTAACCCATGAGTTTCCTCTCTCTTTTTTTTTTCTCTGCACAATAAGAATTCTTTTACCTGCTTGTTGCTTTTGAATAGGGTCTTCTTTTATCTTTTGTCGTAATACATTAGCGAAACTACTGTCATCAAGTCGACGTTTGGTCATTTTTTTTCTTGTTATTGAATGAAGAGAGCAGAAAAAGAAAGGGGAGAAAAATTAAAAAAAAAAAAAATGTGACCCAATCAAAAATAGCATCCAGGAGACAAAACGCGTCGCGTCCAAAGTGCATTCTCGCGTATGTGTTCAGGGGGGGGGGCAGGATGTCTTTCTGAATTGAAGTACTCAAAGCGTGTATTCACATGATAATGTACAGTCTGCTTCTACAACACAATGCTTATTGATGGAGATATATAAAATGGCCTTTATTAGCATAAACGTAAATTGTTGTAGTGATCATTTTGAATGACGCTTTTCTTTTTTTTTATCTGTAGTCCAAAAGAAAAAAGAAGTTAAAGCTTCATGATAAACTAATCATAGATTAATACAAGACTCTGGTATCTTTCTTTGCATCTTTTGGCTGCGGTACTGTTTGAGCGAATGGCCTACTAACTTGTAAATTTAATATGCATTTTTCTTGATAAATAACAAATGAAACGTGGATGAGAGTTTTTTTCTTTTCTTTTTGAAAGGCTAATAAAATATCTTGTGGGCATTTTACAATAAAGCTTTTAATTTTGTTCTTATCTTCATGTTGGAAATTTTTTATTAATAGTACATCATATCCTTGTTTTTTCGTCTCGTTGATTAAATCATGAACGTCAAAAAAATGAGCCAAACATTTCTGTTAAACACCGTAAAGATTAACAACAATTTTGACCGTATCCGTGACGTATACGGTCATTTTTTTTTTTTTTTTTTTTTTTTTTACTATTCTGTATGTTGGATGGGCATGAATGTCGTTTTAATGTCCTACAAATTACTCTTTTTCATCTAAATCTTCTGTTAAACAATAAAATGTAGCATATTCTGTCAGTAACTTTAGCTTTCCTGTTGTGAATTATTATATGTGGTATTTTCGCGTCTGTGGAGGTGGGCTTAATATCTATTTGTAAATCTTCTCCTACTTTATTGTCAGTGTTTATTGAAACATAATTCACTTGTTCTCTTTTCCCGGCTTATATATTCTGATACTATTGTTTGAGATAAGATGTAAATAAAGCTCGCTATTGAGGTAGATGTTTATAAAATGACACATGTAAATGAAATATGTTAATCGCCTACTTATAATTTTGATTACATTAATATCATTTTTCCATTTATAATAATCTCATTACCAATTAATGGGTTGCACTTTATTGAATTTGGTCTTTATTTTATACTTCTAATATTGTTTTTTTAAATTACATCTTAATATCCTTTGTTATTTGTACAAATCCTTTTCGTAAAATAAATAAATCAAACATACGAAATAAACACAGCGGTTTAACAATACAAGAGTGTGATATTTTTTTGCAAAAGCAACGGGCGTTAAAGATTCTTGAAAGTATGAGATAGAACCCTGAACAATTCAATTAAATCCGTCGATATATACGGTCAAAAATGGATCCTATCTGCAAAAGTAATATATAAATGGGCCGTACCTGTTGCAGATACAGTGAATTAAAGACATTATCTGCCACGGATACAGTGGAAAAACTTACGGGTCTCTTAGGGACAGCCTAATTTTCTTAGGGACAGCCAGGTTGCGCGTAGTTGTAATGTTGGATTATGATACTTTAATAGACACGGAGAGGTCAATATAACTTATCGTCTTGAAGTAGATACAATTTATTATAACCGGAATATGGTTAGCCAGTATGTGTGTGTCATAGCTTACTTTCAGCTTCTCATTTAGCCTATACCTCAATAATTCTGCGTAAGATTAAGATTAAACGAGCTTAAAGGCGAAAGAGTGATGATAGAATTGTCAAAACAAGTATGAATCATTTAATATGCATTTATTCATACTTATCACATTTTTTTATTATTATATATTCTTGTTTCCTAGTCTAAAGAACAGCCAACCAACATATCTTACGTTGGGACCACGTACACTTTGGTTGTCCTTAAGGAAAAATTGGCTGTCCCTAAGAAAAGCGAAAAACTTACCCTCTACGTGACAGGTACTGGTATTATTCTATCGGTTCCCATTTGTGTTGGACAACAGACCTTTAGTTCTTCCCATTTGAAATCAAAATCTTTTTTGGTTCGCTCATTCGCTCATGATATGTACCTCTCAAGATCACACGAGCCTCAACTCGCTTGATTTTTCTCTCTTTAAAAGGAATGCTTAATGATCAGATTGGGAATGATGGGTGTCTCTTTAAGACTTTAGTAGGTGCCAGTAACAGAAAAGAAATTGGACTTTTCCAAAAAAAAAAAAAACTTTGCTTCGTTTGTTTTGCCATCGTCCCGCTCAGCATCATATTCGACATCAGGCTTGTTGTAAATATTGTTGTTGCGTGCGATTTCAGTGTTTGAGCTGATAATTGTAACCGTCTTGAGTTGGTAACCATCCAGCATTTAAATTCGTCTTAAGCTATGGTAAGTTTGTTAGTATTCAATTCGAAAATTACAGGTGCAGCATTAAAATTAAAAGTTCCCTTAAATAGATAAAGTGCAGATCTCCTATTGTTTGTGTTCACTTTTTAAAATTGCTTACTAAAGCATTTGACAGAAATATTTATATACATAAAAAAATAAGGTATCTAAACAAATGTTGAAACATCGTCACATGGCTAAAAAAAGTATAACATCCCTGAGTGTAAAATACACACTAGCTTCAAGCATGTTGTATTAGCACAAGAAAAGCTTCATTTTGATATTGACATTGCGCTAGTACATCGGGGTCCAAAATCTGTGTAGAGAGCTTGCTGATCGGCCATAAAGTGTCATCGGTGTAGACATATCCCCAATAATAATAATCATTTGTTTCTTTTGGTAATATGTAAACTAGAACGAAAAAAAAAACAAAATGATGCAGGAAACCACATTTCGATTGTTGGCATCCTAATAATCAAATACACTTCAAACGAGGCTTTTGATCACATCTCACTAGTTCATTATAAATGTACTTTTCCGTTTTTTTTTTTTAAAAAAAAATCCATGTTTGCGTTGGTATCCCCCATCTTATCCTCTACTCAACGGCTGTAAATGATTATCTTATTTTTATCCATACAATCTCAGAGTCGTTTGTGTAATTAATTTTAGAACCACGGTAAGCTGTCATCATCTACACTATCGGTTCACTCAAGCTACATCAATTCTTTTCTTTTGATCCAGTTCAGTTCTTCAGCTGTGTTGTTAGGGTTATTGCTGCATTTCCTTACTCCGTTGTCATAATTACTAGAAGATACACGAAAAAAAACAGTGTCGATAAGTTGCACTAAAGGATCTATGTCAATACTTGAAAGTATGTTGTATGCTGGTGTGAGACTCTGCCTAATCGCTTTAATTTTTGCTTCTACCATGTGTTTTAGCAGCAAGCGAGTCTTCGTACTCTCGAAAATAGGTATTACAGTCAACTTAGATTCAATGAAAGTCACACGTCATAATGAGAGGTATGCAGTGATAGTAAAATGATATAATAAGGGATGAGTTAAAATGCGAAGAAAAACAAAAATTAAATAAAGAAAATTAAATGATAAGAAAATTGGCTGAGTTCACGTTGTGCTGGTTGATATAGGTGTGCGCGATACCAATGATAGTACAGACAACCAGATTCGGGATAAAAGGTGTGGAATCAAAAATAAAACTCCAGTAATGTTTCCAAATACCTTCAAGGACAGAGCCAAAAAAGAAAAAAGAAAAATTGGGGGTGGTTTGAAGATGGAACATTTTACGACTGGGGAAGTTGAACGTGTATATACTAGATAGGACCTCAGACGGTTTAAGTAAGTATAAGGCAGGTAATTGCGGATGTAGATATGTGAAGGATCGTTTTCAAATCTTCCAAACACGCTGACAAGAGACAAACATATGCTCGGGGGTAATGAGAACTTGCAGAGCATAACGGGCAGAGATGAGAATTTGCTAGCTGTGGGAGATATATATGCATGGTGAGGGTCGTATTAACCTTATTATGCAGAATTTGAAACCAGATGTTTTTAGTACGAAAGTTCAACCAACTACACCAAAAGGCTTTCCAAGTAGAACCGGTGTAACGACTGACAGACGTAACTCGCTGAGGAGTGCGGTGCACCATTTCCTCCCGGAAGGACTTGGTTGAAATTTGATTGATTAATAAAGTGTATCGAAAAAAATCAGTCAATGGTTCAGTTTCAATCGACCCGAATAAGTGACTGTTGGGTGTCAATAGTCGCAGAGCAAACGGATACAGTTAGGCTAAATCAAGCAGAAGACTTTGATGAGAGCGAAATCCGAGAATGGGATATTTTATCTCTGGATCTTGATGAGCGCGCCGAATTAGATGGAAGTGAGTACTGTCGAAAGTATAGAAGTGTTTTACTTGAACCTTATTGTATACTTTGGTTTTTAAGGGACATTAATCACTGGATGTAGACCAAATATTGTTAATTGGAAGCTCTAATACTACCGCTATTGGTAATTGAAATTCTGGATGATTATGTGGATCAGGAAGAGTATTGATGCAGCTAATGATAGAGCGTATAGGTGAGAAGAGATTTAATTTCGAGGGAACTTGGGAGCGTAATTGATTTGAAAACAAAACAAAATTGGAGTGTAGCACAAGGGGAGACGAAGTTGATGAGGACTGGCCAGCATCCAAAGTTGAGGCAGGATTCATTGTACTAGAGATGACGTGCCGTAACCAAAATACCGCCATATCCAAAGAATCGATAATCTGATCTGGGGTTTGGTTGAGAAGAGGTTTAACCCAACGAAGTTGTAAAGCCTGATGTTGAATAACTGGATCTAATACACCTAGTCCACCCTCACCAATCGGGCGTTTGAGTTGGGCCACCGAAAACCTGCCGATTTTCTTCGAGTAATTCATAAAGTTACCTATCTTACCGTCCAGCTTGTTAAAAAAAAACCTTTGAAGGGTTTAACAACCGCAAAGGGTACCATAGTTTGGAAAGGATTTAAGTGTTGGTGACAGTGGCTCTTCCCCGAAAAGATAAACCCCGGATAAAATGAGGACCAAAACCTTTATCGATCATTTCCAGCAATAGGGTTTCGACGTATTTAGACAGGCAACTTTTTTTCTTCTTCTGCCAGTAAAGCTTACGTAGACACGGCTAATTAAAAACGTAAGTACCATATAAAAATGTAAAAAGAAGATACCCTACCCAGATTATTTCTGTAACGCGCTATAAACACAAGTCGATGCATATTTACTGGGTTGCTCAACATTTAAACTGTAAAAGTACTACAACCCGATAATTCCTGCATTCGGCCATGGTTCAGTCAGCCCTAAAATCGCTTGCTTGTTTTAAATTAGCAAGTCTTTCTAACGTTGACGCATTTGGTCATCGTATAAAAAGTGAGTTGCTCGTGGTTGTTGGTAACAAAAAACGAGAGAAAAGGCTTTCCATGGTTTTAGAAGGCTGTGTGATACCCTGTGACTGGATTCTTTCCAAACCTGGGGTGCGCGTTGACACTGGCCTTTTCCTTTTTTTTTTATTCTTTCCAACAAACAGACAACAAATGCTGTATTAACCTTTCCTGATGTCATGCCACGTTTGAACCCAGGTTACCATGTAACTATTCAAACACGGTACTTGATGTTTATTTTATTCTAAGCTTTCCAATCAATCTGTACAGTTCTAAATTATTGACACCGTCCCCCAGCTACCAGCTACAAAGTTTTGGTTTCGATGGAGACTTGCTTTGACTCCGTATCAGTGTAGCATGAATTTGAAATCGTCTTTTGCTGAATTTTTTGACAATCAGAACAGTGGATCAAAGCAGCGTGGTATTGGGATCACTGCCTTGAAAGTGAGTTCAGAAAATGTTTGAGCAAATGGTTATCTGTACAACCAACATATTCTCATGATAGAGAACCCGTCCTTTGGGAAGTAAAACTGGACGTCAATTTGGAATTGACGATAGGAATTGACAATAATTGCCATAGCTTATCCGCAGACGATAAAAGTGATGGGTTACGAAATTTTACTGGGGATTATGAAGAATTGAACGACGGCTTCTCTATAACAATAGCTATAATCGACAAAGGACAGCAGAAAGCAGCCTTAAAGACAAAGTCAAAAAGTATTAGCCAGATCGAAAATACAGAAGTAAAAGCAAATAGTGGATCTGTGTTGCATAAAGAAACAGTTTTTGGTGTACAAAAAAAAAGGGGGTATCTCGTGGATGATCGTAAAAATGTGTTAGAAAGGTGATGGTGTATCAACATAAATAAAAGTCTACGGCTATTGTAAGTCTGTTTCACAATGTTTAGATAATTAATGGGAGAGGATATTTGTTCGAGGATATAAAAGATTTGTGTGATGATTCTGTGTGAAGATGAGACGCCTATAGGGCACGAGGTAGATCATTTAATATACGGCATCTGAATGTGTATGGAGAGCTAGAAGCCAGCAATTGCCACGTCATATCGTCATCATCTCAAACGGGAGCAGGATTTATGTTTGCAAAAGAGGTGAGGGGTTAGTGTTTGTTTCTCTATATCAGAGTTGTACCTCTGCTCTGGCCTTGTGCTAAAGAGGAGTATATTCGATAGGGGACAGTGTATGCTTTTCCTTTCGACACTGGACCCATATTTCTTTATTCATTTGGAGAACTGTAGCGTTGGTCAAATGTAAAGCAAGTTTTTATTTACATATACAAAGCAGAAATCTTTATTTATAAAACCTTACACTAAATGTTGTGTAGACAGCTACGTTCTTACTTTGCTAAGATATAAATATGAAATTACTGTTTCTGTTGCAGTCGTATTCATCAGATCCTTCTATTAGCAACCCTAAAAGTCTGTACTCAATTTTTTTTTTTTTTATTTAAAAAAAAATTGAGAATGATCAATACTGTTCATAAAGAAATAATTGAGAAATTCGAGATATAAAATAACGAATTAAGAATGAAAATAAGAAATTTGACGAAGTAAAATTATCAAACTGCAAAAATAAATTAAAGTCTTATACAATAAATTGTGTTCCTTATATGCATATTCAGGGCTGGCTGAATATCAATCGTTAGAGTGAAACCTGTCAAATATACAATAGGCGTATTGTCAATTAAAGATCGAGCAACTCATGGCACCTTCGTGAATCTTGTTATTGACGAGCGATCATATCATTGGATTGTATTATCTGAAATAAATGTATGGCTATGGTTTTCTATATATTGATGAGTAATCAATGCGTAGTAAATAGAGTGTAATAGCATGTATTTAATTTAAAGCGCAATGCAATATGATTTATAGAAAGGTTTTTATCAAAGAAGAAAAAAAGAATTGATGATAGAGTTATATCTATATATAAGCTCGATCACAACAATGATTCCTCTCTCTCGTTTAGGTATGAAAATAAGTAACATATGGACAGACCTCATTCAATAACAGACCCTTATGCAAAACTTTTTTTTTTTTTGGTGACTATGAGTTATCCAACAATCCAACTATTTTACAGCAATTTCTAATGATAAACTTGACAGGTGTGAGCTGTCAACCAATGGAGAAAATAATACTGATATGGTACCATACGAAATATAGTGTAGACTGTTAAATCTTTAAGTAGCAAGAATTAATATACCACCAGTAAGGGAAGTTTTACTCATAACCCATCGTATCAAATATTTTTAGCATTCATGTGTTTTAAATAATCAAAAGTTATTTAATAATATACTTGTTGATTTTGTACACATAAATCCAGTATCATTTGAAACATGGATGATGTAGCATAGCACCAGACCATTTCCATCACTTCAAATATCCTTGTCGGCCTTTTATTTTTTTGATCCTTTTACTTCGCACTTATTTTATAAACATACGCACGGTGGTTCAATATTTGAAGTGAAAAATTTAAAAACAAAGCAGGTTGAATAATTCAATTTATATTGATAATCCCCCCCCCCCTATTTCACTGTATACATGGCAGGTTACCTTTTGACAAAGTGTAATGTGAATTGTACTGGGTTTATCTTTAGGTGACTTTACCTTCATAATGACTAGTCATGAAAAGAGACGTATATGTCTATAAAAAAGCCATAAATAATAGCAAACCCCATACAGCAATAGGCTATATGTATTGAATATGCTTTTTTAAAAAAAAGCTACATTGTGCAGAAAATTAGTGAAATAACAAACACGAAGGGAAGTAAGTAGTAGACAAAATAAATTTTGTCTGCCTGAGGCTATTCAAATTTTAAAAGTCATGTCAAGCCACCCGACTGGGCAAACTGCATTCTCTCGCTCAATACGCGACTCTCAAAAGAGTAAAAAAATCTGGGGACCGGGAAAAGGCTGGATTGCAATGAAAAGAAGGGCAGTAAGGAATAAAAAAAATCTGAGGGGAGTGGGGGGGCAGAAAAAGGCTGGGTTACAACTACAAGAAGGGCAGTAAAGAGTAAAAGATCTGAGTACAATTTTCAAGCATGAAAAGGCTGGGTTGCGTAACTCATTTCTCCTAAATAAGCAAGGCTTTACTCGTTGAACAAATTTCTTGAGCTTGTTACCAATTTTATAACCACTTACTTTTTATATGCGTATACAAATGCGTTATTAGTATATAATGCTTTCAGTTAGATCACCAATAGCTTTTTTAGCATGTACTCAGACACTCTTTTTATGTCTAGCTGTATGAAGGTAAAGTGACCATTTCTCCCTTTAAAATAAGTTCATCATTTACATCAGAACGTCCATCACAGACCCGAAATACTAAAAAGAAAAAATCAGGCACAATGATAGACACAGGTACAGTGTCGTGATTGAGGCTATATATTTAATATATGACTCGATCTACACTTCTTAAATCTTCAATTTGATAATCCTAAATATATCTTTTATCGAAACTTTACATTAAATACTGATCATTTACTTTATGTATAGGCTTGATCTCATATCATCCTTCATACAAGTATAAGGCATACTCATTTAAAAAATAACATTAATATGAAAATATGTGAAGGTTACATTAGCCACAATGAGGTGCCACAGCTACCTTTATTAAGAATTACAATTTCCCCTGAACAGTGTGCTACAAGATATACACAGTTTAAGGATGAATGTTATTGTTATTGACATCTCATTATGGTCTTTCTTTACGGGATCATTATATCCGAGTACGATTGTCATCAGCCTGTCTGTTATTAATGTCTGAAATTATGTCCATATTAAAGACCCCCTTTTATTTGTTTAAATCTTCATCAATTTCCACATACGGCCACTTTAAAATTTCTGGGTCATTTAGGATCGGGTACCTTTTGGCTGTCCCAAAGAGCTGGATTTTTTCAAGAGGCCCTGTTACACGCACTGGAAATATACCAAATATAAATTTCTTATATGCCACTTGTCGGATTGTGTCAGTCATTCACGGTTGAGATAAGTCTTTTAAAACTATTTTATCAGACTCATAAAACCCCTCCCCCAAAGTTTTGTTCTTTTGGGTATTGTGATACCTTTAAATTCCTGCTCAACACCCTGTTACATAGTCAGACGCGTGCCTTTTTTTTTTTTTTTTTGTTTCCATTACTGCTCAAAAAAATATTTTCTGTACTGAGCTCGTAAACGTTCATTCTCGATAGGTTGAGTATGAGAACCCCCCTCCCCATTTTCGGCAGTTCTTACTTTAATATGATAAGGACAATTAAATTTGCAATTGTCCTTTTAAAACGTTGACGATTAGTGTCTCAAAGCTATTTTCGAGGGCAAAGTTTTTAATAAAATTGGTAGTGATTTCCTTGGTGACGTTGGGTAGTAACGTTGGCAAAGGAGCAAACACTTTCAAAAGTTTCAAGTCAATATTTATGTTAATTACCAGAGAAAAGAGTTTGTTTTATTTTTACAGAGTGTAAGGCAATTAAGGGACAGCCACTACAGCATGTGATCTCTTAGGAACAGCCAATAGGTTTCCGATTCTAGGCTGTGACTACGCTCACTTTGGCTGTATCTAAGTGTAACTTCTGGCATAACATCTCCCCGGAGGGAGGGCGTAAAATAAGCTCACTGTTTACTTTGCGAAATATCTTTTTTTTTTACTCTTGCTAGAGGATAACAACATCAACTAAATATGACGTTTAAAGCAAACTTTTCCCAGCCGTTTTTAGAAGAGACTCAGTGTGTTCATCATAAAAAGTTGAGGATACTTTACACCACTTTCTATATGACTGTCCCACTAAACAAGCTATCTGGCTTCAGTGTTTGTCTACCTTCTTTCCAAACGTAACAATCGTACCTGGTCGAATACTATCCATTCTCCTTGCGCTTGACTTCGGTGATTTACACAACACAAGATCTCCTGTTGCCACTTCGTTGACGTTTATATCCGTTATAGGTTGTATATTGCAAGGGATCTGGAGATCCCATTGGCAACTAGTGTTTGACGATCAACCTTTCACTACCACCACGGTACTAACACGCTGCCTGTCTATCGTATGGCAATTACACTTTCAATCGCTGGCTGATTAGTAGTACATTATTTGCCTTTAAGAAATACGTCGACCGTTTTATTTGTCCTCATTGTCACCCCTTGACATTATGCTTTGTTACTTTACAAAAAAACTATTCAATTATAAAAATCTCACCCCCCTTTTAGTCCCACCGGGACATTAAATAAAATTTTGAAAGACAGCTGCGCTGCCTTTCCCTACAAAAAAAAAAGTTCATCATAAAAAGTCTACGGAAAGCTGCAAAACCTTGACCTTAACATTGGTCAGTCAATGGCGAAGGGAAATTCTATAAAAAGAAAAGAAACTTACAGAAATACGAAAACAATCACTATATCGTAAAGCCTTATGTAGGCGCTATTAAATGCTCTAACTTTTTTTACCAATATGCTTGCTGACCTCCTGTCAAAATTGCTTGTATTAAGAACAGCAACTGTCATAACATTACGTTATTAGAGCTTTTGTGCTTTCAATTGAAAGATCCCCCTCCCGCCTCAAGCACAGTTTAAGTTAAACAAACAGAGAAAAAAAAATCTTCGTTCTTTATGTACCGATTTTCATCTGTTGCCATTTTTTTACAGTACACCCTGTGAGGAAACTTTTAACATAATTCACACTCTCGAGATTACACCATTTTATCCCAAATCCCTTCTATATTCTCCCGCATCAATCCCCAAACATTTTGAAATAGATTTACAGTAGCCATACCTCTTTATTTTTATCGGTACCCCAAATACTTTTTCAGCACCTTATTTTCTTACTTCTTGTTCTCCTCATATCATCAAGCCGAAACATACCTCTATTTTCTTGTATATTACACCCTTATCTACAAAGTAGTCTTTATGCGTCGTATTCATCTGCCCTCTCGTGTTATGCTTCTCATGTTATACTTGATCTCGTATCCACCTTCCGCTTTTCTTTTCTTGAATTTGCTGTATTTTTGATCTCGCCCATACTTTATGACCTTGTCTCTCTTGGTCTCCTTGGTACGATTACATCTATCGTTTTTGCAATTAAGTACCTCGTCAAGGGAAGATCATCATTCAATTCTTTCATAATCTTCAATAAAATTTCATCATTATCTTCATCGTCTACAGACAGCCTACAGCAATTGGCTATAATTCCAAACTGTCGTTTGGCGATCCTTTCTCAAAGATGATGGTATCTATCATGAAAATTTCATGGCCATCAAGTTGCTGGTTTTATTATCACGTTGTTAATCCACTAGTCTGATGAACAGGCTAAACATAAATCAAAGTGAAGACCAGATACCTGATAAACGATACAGAATGATTTAAACTGTGGGAAGCTAAAAACGAAATCAGAACAAAAAGAAAAGCGAGCCCCCAATGCTTGTATAATTACCTGTTTAACCTGGTGGAATGACACTGGAAAGCTCCCTACACTTTTTTCTTGCGAGTTTGTGGGATATTGTGGGCAAAGAAAAAAAACAGAGGTGCTTTTTTTTTTAAAAAAACAAAAATAGAAGGAAATGAAGCGTTCAGTTTCTAGCCCATGGCGCTCCTTATGCTGTGACAGATAAATACACTTGTACGACTTGATGACGTGAAATGGCTCCAGCTACACCTCACGTCGTACATTCCACCTTTTCAATTTTTAGGTGCTATTTTTTAATCTTTCACCAAGAAGACATTCAACAAGCGTAAATCCAACAAAAGACAAAACCAGCAAAGGGAATAAAACGCTCCAACACCTTTTCGTTTCCATGGATAACGACAGTCACCAATAATTATGTGTTAACTTGACACAATTTTTTCCCACTCTTTTGTATTGACCACCCCACTACGCATGATGATCAGTGCTTAAAAGACAGAGACAGCACACATCAACAAAGGATGAACAGCTACAGAATAATAACATAAGCAAAGCAAAGGAAGATTAAAAGGAGTTCAGATTAAATCCAGATGAAGTTCCTGCAAAATTTTGGTCATAGCACCTCTATAACATATTTGTACTTAATTTATGTGTGATCAACAGGCATATACACACTAAATTATTTGAGGTGATTTATTTTCTGTGTTAAATGTGATTGTGATACGTATTCTTTTATTAAGCCGACTTAATCAAAGATTCGATATCAATTCTGGATGTAAACCCCATAACATGAAAGCTACCCATACATCAGTTTATTACTAAAGCATACGTATGGCTGAAGCAGAAGATTGGACATTTGTATATATACACTCGTGGAAAATGGCAGTAAGTTCATTTTATCATGTTATCTGGAAGTTTATTAATCTCTTTAAAGATCACTTGGTGATTATGACCGATGGATTACGTATTAATTTACCGTGATGTAAGAATAAAAATGGATCGCTTTTAATTTTGTGGATGGAGGAAACGGAAAACATACACGGGTAATTGGTGGTGAAGTAGTATATGAGAATGGTAAACTACACAAAGGAGCTACAAGGATGTTAATAGTCAAAACTGTCCGAAGTAAGCTAGTTTATGCATCACAAAAAAAAAAAGCAAAAATCATACGTGACAAAGTTCGGAATTCATTTTATTTGACACATGTATTAATCACCCGAATACAGAGTTTGTGTGTATAAATACTTGGGGAAAAGAGAGTGTCGTTACCTTTACATCGTCTACCTTGTCCTTTGTAAAGCAAGCCTTTTTTTTTATGGTATTATCAGTCTGATTATCAAGAGAGAAAAACCGGACCTTAAAGTCTTCTTGTCCTTTACGTCCTTCATCATTGTATCAGCTACATCAAATACAGTCGAGTTGGGTTTCCCCCCTTTTTTTTTACAACCGCAACAGCAAACAGTTGAACCTTATTTATATTTAAGTATTGTGCTTCTCTATAATCCATGGCTGTCACTAGGCTTAACCTTGATCCATTGCTTTCCAGTGTGATCACCATGAGAACTTGGTGGTTGATTGCTTCATCAAAGAAAAAACTGGTGTATTCTTTTTTCTCGACCCGGGAGTAGTCTTGAGAATTCAGCTACAGAGAGAAAAAAGAAAAGAAAAAAAAGGAACCCTCTACTCTTTGGGTCTTGCAATACCTTTAATTTCCTGCTCAGTACACTGCTACATAGTCGGACGCGAGCTTTTTTTGTTTTCATTACTGCTCAAAAGAATATTTTCTGTACTGAGCTCGTAAAGGTTCATTCTCAATAGGTTGAGCATGAGAAGTCCCCCCCCCCCATTTGTGGCGGTTCTTACTTTAATATAATAAGGGCAATTATATTTGCAATTGCCACGATTAATGTCCCAAAGCTATTTTCGAGGGCAAAGTTTTTAATAAAATTGGTAGTGATTTCTTTGGTGGCGTGGGTAGTAACGTTGGCAAAGGAGCAAACACTTTCAAAAGTTTGAAGTCAATATTTATTTTGATTTCTAGAGAAAAGAAGTTGTTTTATTTCTACAGAGTGTTAGACGCCTAAGGGACAGCCACTACAACATGTGATCTCTTAAAAACAGCCAATAGGTTTCCGATCCTAGGCTGTAACTACGTTCACATTGGCTGTATCTATGGGTGTAATTTTCGGCACAACATCTCTCCGGAGGGAAAGCGTAAAATAAACCCACTGTTTACATTGCGAAATATCCTTTTTTTTTTTTTTTTTT
Organism: Mucor mucedo; assembly: GCF_025094135.1. NCBI lineage: Eukaryota > Fungi > Mucoromycota > Mucoromycetes > Mucorales > Mucoraceae > Mucor > Mucor mucedo. Next base: position 3,522 of record NW_026252382.1, on the reverse strand, counting down.
ACTCTTACTACAATAAGGATAACAACGGCCATTCCCAAGCAAACTTTATTTTCACTCAATTTGTGAAAAAGAATAGCACACCCAGTGTAAGTACTAACTTAGAATTATACTATACTCAGGATAGCTATGTGGCCTATGTACAACCAGTAAATTAGACATGCTAGTTTAGAAAGTAGCAAGTCATGTCACACTTGTTTTTACTTTTTTGTAATATACTCCCCCCCATAAATTTTGGCTGGTAAAAACAAGTTTTGTTTTTGTTCCTAAAACATGAAGAATTTGCTTGGGAACGGCGATTATCAATCAAAATGACGTTCAAAGCACTTATTTCCCAGCCGTTTAGAAGAGACGCGGTGTGCTTATCATAAAAAGTCTAAAGAAAGCTTTAAAACCCTGACCTTAACATTGGTTGGTCATTGACGAAAGAGATTTCTATAAAAAAAAAAAAAAAAAAGCTGACAGAATACCGTATCGTAAAGCCTTACGTAGGTGCTATTGAATGCTCTATTTTTTTTTTTACAAACAGGCTTGCTGACCGCCTGTCAAAATTGCATGTATTAAGAACAGCAACTGTCATGATTTGGATTCAGTTATTAGAGCTTTTGTGCTTTCAATTGAAAGATCCCCCCGCCTCAAGCACAGTTTAAGTGAACCAAATAGAGAAAAGAAAACAAACAAAATCTTCGTTGTTTATATACCAATTTACATTTGTTGCCACTTTTCTATATTACACCCTGTGAGGAAACTTTTTACATAATTTGCCCTCTCGAGATTACACCCTTTTGGCCCATATCCCTTTTATATTCTCTCTCATCAATCTCCCAAACATTTTGAAATATATTTACAGTAGCCAAATATCTTTGATTTTATTGGTACCTCCATTACTTTTCAGCACATTATTTTCTTATTTCTTGTTCTCCTCATATCATCAAGCCGAAACATACCTCTATTTCCTTGTATAATACACCCTTATCCACAAAGTATTCCTTATGCGTCGTAATCATCTCCCATCTCGCGTCATACTTCTCATGTTATGCCTGATCTCGTATCCACCTTCTGTTTTTTTTTTCGTGGATTTGCTGTATTTTTGATCACACCAATACTTTCTGATCTTGTCTCTCTGGCTCTCGTTTGTCAGATTACACCTATTTACTTCTTGTTGCAAATAAAAACCTCTTAAAGTGAAGATCAGCATTCAATTCTTTCATAATCCTCAATGAAATTTCATCTTTATCTTCATCGTCTATAGACAGCCCACAGCAATTACTTATAATTCCGAACTATCGTTTGGCGATCCTTTCCCAAAGGTGACGGTAACTATCATGAGAATTTGTTGACCATCTATTGCAGTTATACGTTTTCTGAACTTAAGATCAAATTGCTGGTTTTATTATTACGGTGTTAATCCACTAGTCTGATCAACAGGCTAAACATAAAGCAAAGTGAAGGCCAAATACATGATAAACGGTACAAGATGTTTCAAACTTTGGGAAGCTAAAAACGAAATCAGAAAAAAAAATAGCGAGCCCCCATGCTTGTATAATTACCTGTTTAACCTGGTTTTAAAGGTGGCATGACATTGGAAAGCTTGCTACACTTTTTCTTGCGAGATTGTGGGAGAAGGTGGGGAAAGAAAAAAAAATAAAAGAGGTGCGTTTTTTTTTTTTTTTTTTTTTTTTTGTTAGCGCTTGAATAGTCAAGTCACAACAGGACATCCACCAGGCAGTCTTCAAATAATTTTACGAGCTTTTGAAAAACCTCTTTTATACCCAGAAATGGCTAAAGCAGAAGGACTTTGTTGTGTCAAGACACTTGACTGTCTATCATAGAAATGAAAACTGCAAACGTGCACTAATGATGTTCGTAAAAAGATCTAGCACGCTCTCTTTGGATGGTGGCCATTCCTTAGCCGTTTTTTTGCGCGGTGTACAAAAATAGAAGGAAATGCAGCGTTCAATCACTAACCCATGGCACTCCTGATGCTGTGGCCGATAAATACGCTTCTCCGACTTTATGACGTGAAACTGCTTCAGCTACACCTGCACCTCAGTTGGCATATTCTACCTTTTCAGTATTTGGAGAAAGTTCTAGGTGCTCATTTTTAAACATTCACCAAGAAGATATTCAACAAGCGTAAATTCAACAAAGGATAAGACCGACAAAGGAAAAGAAAATGCACCAATACCTTTTCCGTTCCCATGGATAACGACGTTTATCAATTAGTATGTGTTAAATCGACATAATTTGTTCCTCTCCTTTGTATTTATCCACCCCACTACGCATGATGGGTAGTGCTTAAAGAACATAATATCGACACTGGATGGACAGCTACACAACAACATAAGCAAAGCAAAGAAAGATTTGAAATTCCTGCAAAACTTTGGTCGTAGCACCTCTATGACATATTTAAACTTGAATTATGTGTGATCAACAGGCATATACACACTAGTAGGTTGTCAAGATATAAATCATTTGAGGTGAGTTATTCTTTGTGTTAAATGAGATTGTGATACTTACTCTTTAATAAAGCCCTCCTAATTAAAGATCGATCTCAATCCTGGATGTAAACCCTATAACATGAGAGCTACCCATACATCAATTTATTACTAAATCATGCATATGGCTGAAGCAGAAGACTAGACTTTTATATATACACTCGTGGAAGATGGCATGAATTTATTTTATCATGTTATCTGGAAGTTTATTTATCTCTTTAAAGATCACTTGGTGATTATGACCAATGGATTCCGTATTAATTTACCGTGATGTAAGAACAATAAAATGGATCGCTTTTAATTTAGTGGATGGAGGGAATGGAAAACATACACGGGAATTTGGTGGTAAAGTATTATATGAGAATAGTAAATACACACCACAAAGGAGCAACAGGGATGTTTATAGTCAAACTATCCGGTGTAAGCCAATTTGTGTATCACAAAAAAAAAGCAAAAATCATACGTGACGATGTTAGGAATTCATTTCATTTGACACATTATTCATCACCGAATACAGAGTTTGTGTGTATAACTATTGGGGGGGGGGAAGAGAGTATCGTTGCCTTTACATCTTCTACCATGTCCTTTGTAAATCATGCTTTTTTGTGTTTTTTTTTTCTTATGTTATTATCAGTCTGACTATCAAGGGAAAGAAACAGGGTCCTTAAAGTCTTCTTGTCCTTTACGTCCTTGATCATTGTATCAGCTACATCAAGTACAGTCGAGCTGGGTTTCCCCTTTTTTAAAAAAAACCTCAACAGCAAACAATCGAACCTTGTTTATATTTGAGTATTATGTTTCTCTATAATCCATTGCTGTCGCTAGGCTTAACCTTGATCGGTTGCCTTTCAGTGTGGTCACCATGAGAACCTGATGGTTGACTGCTTCATCAAAGAAAAAAACCGGGTGCATTCTTTTTTCTAAACCCGTGAGTAGTCGGGAATTCAGCTACTGAGAAAAAAAAAAAATAGGACACGCGTGAGCGGGGACAGAAAAAAGCAATTTCAGCGGTATTTGACGAGTCTCA